>NW_008586231.1:0-8122 GCF_000691845.1 Merops nubicus | reverse complement strand
CGGCATTCCAAGAAGGCCTGGAATCCAATGTTATAGAATTTGTTAAAATTATTAGAGAAAGAGCTCCTGGCAAACCTTTTTAGTTGTCTGTTGCATATTGTTCAATCAGTAGATGACTCCCCTAACAGTCTCAGTGAGAAGTTAGTGTAGAAAAATACTTACCTTTATTGCTTCCCTCTACAAGAATTCAGAAGTTAACTAGTTAATTGACAATGGGGAGACATCAGCAAGAGAAATATGTGACATAGCCAAAAAAGAAAACAAGTGAACCCCAAATATATAGACTTGATTCCTGAATTAGGCTGGCATAGCTCTGTAAAAATGAAGGAAATGCTCAGATTTATAAGGTTTGTATTATCTACAAAACAACTACCTGCAAGATACAGCCCTAGTAATTATTTTTCTTCCCTTCACCATTATTCTGGGGGATTAACAGTTTCTCTGTGAGCTGCAGCTGAAAACTCACCTTCTTTGAAAAGTAAATCTACTGATTTTCTGTATACTATTGCAAAGTTCTGTTGTGTAATGATCATAACTTTTTTACTTTGAGTTACTATAATAAAGTATTATGTTTATATACTCTGCAACTGCATGTGGGCAATATCAGAGGTTCTATTTTTCTTCTCACTTTAGCTGAGCTGTAATGCACAGATGCCATGGGCCTAGTAGTCCCAGTGCCAGCCTGAGAAGGGCAAAGAGTCTTGTCCTGGCCATGCAGGATGGGGATATCTTCTCTGGAGCTGCGCCAAGTGTTCTGCAACTTACCTGAGGCAGTAAGAAGAGCCTGAGCTTAAGTTTTTAATGGCAACCTAAATAATGGGTCATAATGGAAGAAAGTATTCATTATCATATATGCTACCAAAAGAAACAGCTCCTTGGTCACCACAGCTTTAGCATTATATTAGGAGTATTTAAGACTCAGCTCCAAGGACTCCAGAATATTAGATTAAAGTTCTTTCACACTGTAAATTTTTCAAAACTTAATTTATTTTAATCATGTTAGTTAGCTAGAATTGGAAGGTCTTTATATGCTATTGATTCTTTATAATTGAACAAGCTGGTAATTAAGTAGTCTAGAGATTCTGTTCTCTTTTAAGCAGCCATTTTATTGTAACTCACTTTCATGATACAGTATAAAGAAAGAGTTTCTTCTGTTAGTACTCAGACTGCTGAAAGACAGATGATGATATTGGGGAAGCTGATCTGAAAATACTCACAGACGTGATTCTAAGTTCATAAAGCTATGGTACATCTGGTTTACTACTAATGAAACCAGTGTAGAGGAAAACACAATTAGGGACTTAAAAAACAAAACCAACCTTTGTCTTTATTATACCTTAATGTTGAAGATTTAAAAATTAATGTTTTAGAATCTGTGGTACAGTTGCCTTTTAGTGGTCTCACAGCATACACGAATTTTGCTGTGTAATTTTGCTGTAAATTTTGTGGAGCCTATTGCCTGCTGTCATATGTAGACCAATATTGGAACATGCATTTAGGTTCTTTCTCAAGCAGTTTATTAAGATACACTTAAGTACTTCCAACTGACATAAAATGGAAAGTATAGTACATGCCTACAATTTTTGGTACTAATGACATTTCCTAGGTTAAGGGTCATTTGTACCCTTGCAGTTCCTCCTTACAGTTATTGTGTTGGGCACTGTACAAATATTTGTAGGAGAAATTCTAAATAGGTAAGACAGTCCAAACGAGTGTGTATAGGGGAGATTTTTCTCATGTCAAATGCAAGTAGAACTTTAGTAAAAATAAGAGCAGAAATAATTACTTTTCCTATTAAGCCTCTCCTGCTCTCTTCAGCTTCAGTTTGATTTTTTATCCTCAGATTTTTTTTTGCCACAGAGGAGTAAAATTTATCTGTAACTTATTTGGAATCTGGCAAAGTCTTCCAGAATTTTGGGATAGTATGCTATTCTAAACCAAACAGTGGAAAGATAAAACCAAAAAAAACCACTTCTTGGTTTATCAAAGTTACTAGAAATGTGTAAACAATCTTAAAGCAGTAGATTTTTCATTATGTTATGAAATATCACATGGAAAATAGACTCTTATCTGATCTTCAGGGAATGGTTTTGCATAATATGGACAATAATTCATGTGCCCTGTCAATAATATGGAAAGGCAATTAAATCCATGAGATGCTTACATGGCCTATGCACTGGATTCCTTGTCTTGTATCCAGTGCCGCACATCAAAATCAGAAGAATTCTCTTTTTATAGTAGTTTAGATTCAAGTTTTTTCTGTTTTCACAGCTATCATGTATCAACCTACAGTTTTAGAAATAATTCACTCTAAATAATCAAGAAAAATACTGTTATGGGTAGGTGAGTTATTTCCTGATTGTGAGCTTTATCTTTTGGAAGAGTATCAGTGTTTGTCTGAGATTACACTTACAGTGAGAATTGTTGATAGGAAATTTTAGTGTGGAACTTTGTTCAGAAAAGTAGGCTTTTTCATCCTCTGAAATGTTTAATGAATTTTAACTTTAAAATGTTTAAAAACATTTTTTCCTTTGGCACATCATTATAGTATTTTTCCTATAAAACTTCGAAGCCATTCTATTGAGTATGCAAAGTCTGCATCACATCTTAAAATATTGCTTTCTCAGGCAATATTTTCCCAACAGCAGTGTCAGTTTAGATTTAATTTTGTGCTTCCATAGACTTTAATATTGCTTCACCGTCATTATGCTTGCCAACACCAGTACTGGCACTATATAGCTGTGCGAAACTGTATCACTTACCTAATGTCATAGCAAATTGCTGAAAATACTGATCATTCAGACCCAGGCTGTGCAATTCCTCTCATCTATCCTCTCTACAATAAAGCTTCACTTTGACCCAAATTTCCCTTTACTGCTGATAGATCTAGTATTGCAAATCATAGACTCCTAGACTGCTGAATCATGAAAACTGGTTTGTAGAAAGGTGATTTCCATAAACAAGAAATGGCTGTTACATTAATCTGTGGATACATCCACTATTTTTTCCTTTTTTTCTTTCTTCGTCTTTCTTTTTCTTTCTTCCTCTGATCTCTTCATATCTTTTGCACCTCACAGTTCTTGGTTGTGTTCAAAAATATGCATTATATGTGTCAAATTTTTGCTAGTAACTTTATTGATGTTCTAGATTTATAAGAAATGTGAGAGAATTCCTGCCTATATTTAGTTTTCTACAGATCCATTCAATAATTCATAAAGGAGTTTGTATGCATAAGCTTACAGAAACGCTGTAAGTTCCTTTTGGTCTTTAAGTTGTGTTATGGAAGTATAGGCATTGAAGCTGACTGACCCCTGGTCAGCACCTCAGCACATTTACTTCTCCACATCTGAAAGGATGACTCAAACTCCACCGTAACTTTTGCATTCCTTCTCACATTACTTACTCTTTTCTATGAATAGTTTGTCTGATATTCAATAGAATTAAATGGAAAAGTTGCTGAGAATAGTACGACTTATGAGTCTGCAGTTTTAGTGGCAACTGAGAAGTCTGAGTTTAGGTGCTACAGATAGCTTGTACCTGAAGTATTTTGCAATTTAATAATTGTGTCCTCTGTGAAGATATCCACATATTTCTTCAATGAAAGCTGTATCAGAGGCTACAGCATTAAAAACAGTCCTGCCTCCAATTATAGGTGCAAGATGGAATGGAAAACACCAAAGTGAGGATAAATCCTAATTTAAATAGGCTATTGAAACCTAATTGCACCTTAGCAAAAAAAGAGAATAAATTACCTTTTCACCAAAAATTGAATTATACAGACTAAGAATTCCTGCTTCACAGGTACTATGAAATGCTTCTAACAAACATTCTTCTGATTCTATAGAAGAATTATTTTCTCTGAAATTATCTTCTTAACTTTATTTGTCTTTAAAAAGTATTTTAAAAAGCCATGTACAGAACATTTAAAATCACATGGGCTTGATCTTTTGATTCCAATGGTACAAAGCTTTGGGTTTTAATTTGTGGAGGAATTAAAGAGAGGCCTATTAAATCCCAAAATTAAAAGGTAAATGTAACCAAATGGGTAAGCCAGGAAGCAGGGAGAGGTTTTATGGTTCATAAAGACATGATCTGAAGTATAAAAAAATCAGCATGTATTACATCAGTCCATGAATTAAAAATAACATGCTTATCTGACACATGTTCCACAAGGGACATAATGGAAGACTTTTCTGCCTTTAACCCATTAATATAGTAGAGATTACGGTCATTATTAAAAGACAACACTGAAGAGAACAATGTTTTTTATCACAAGGTACATTACTATCTGTCTTCAGGAGTTCTGCCACCAGTCATCTTTTTTTTCCCAGAAGTATCATCTCATACTCTCATCTTCATAGTTTTACTTTTTTTTTCTTTTTTCTTTTTTTTTCTTTTTTTTTTAACAGTTCACTTCTTTTTATTCAAGAATATGAAATAAATGCTCAATACCTATCTTGTAGGAATTAGTGAAACAAGAGGCTTTAACGTGAGAACAAAATTGTTTTTTCCTTTAATTTCAGAAACCTTAAATATCTTCAGTCTGTACTCCAAGTGTGTAAGAAACACATCCAAAATATTAGTGGGTGGATGAATGAAACACTTGTCCAGCTCTTAACAGGTTGTCTGCTTAAGTACAGGGATGAGGTTACTCATTTGAAGGCCAATACTGCTGTTGCAAAAGTAAATGGCAAAATCTTGCTTTATCTTCAGTACCACAGACCAGAATCTAAATCCATAATGAACTACAAACTGATAAAACTTCAATGCATGTTTTAATGCACACTAAATCCCTGGAATTTTTAAAAGGCCTACAAGAACATTGATATTGATATACTGGTCAGACATGTGGTCCAGTCAGACAGGTTTTCAATTATAACACCAGCTGTTTCAGTGAAAGGAGTAATAATAATGCAAAACATTGATGTTGGATACACAGTCCTTCATATTTGTTGTCATGTTGATCTCTGACAGTTCTAAATCTGCTTTGACTCAAAGACATGATGTTGGCTTTCCTTTTTTTGCCTCTTTAGCTAAGATTAATCAGGTGCTGTGCTAGAGCTAAACGTGTTCGGTTGAATGACATCGAGGAGTTTTGGTCTTCAGTTAATGCTTATCGCTCTAGTGAAATAACAAAAGACAGCAGCTCTATGAATTCAAACATAGGTGCCTAAACAGAGGTTTAGGGAGAGGGACACAAGGAGAAACAGCTTTAGACTGTCACATCCAAACACTGTGACCCAGGCTTTATAGTTTAAATGTTCAAGATTTCCACCTGATGTTATTAAAAATAGACACAATTCTTCTGTGCAGTGTAAGACTGTTAACACATAAAAGGTCAGGAATAATGAAGACAAATTATGGCATTCAGTCATACAGGAAAAAATACTTTCTCAATAATGGGACTCCGAATACCCATTTAGTCCCTTGATCAAAAGGAAAAAGACAATTAAGAACATCTTTTATAACATCTCAGTTTGAACTATTTATTTTTTCTTTTAAAACTCTTTAACAAAAATACCATATACAAGCAGTATTACCAAAACATTTTAAAATGCTTACACTTGGAGATATAGTTGTTGTTGTTCAATTAACAAAAATAGTTAATATATAAATATGACTGCCCTACAATATTTTTTTTTTTTTTCCCTCATTAAAACATACTGGCATGCTTCCTGAGATACAGTCCTTCCCCTGGGAAAAGTCCCAATATGACCCATGAGACTTTTGTCTCTTGGGTGCATACCTAGTCCTTTGCATGCAAAGGAACTCCATTTCAGCAATGTGAAAATGATGATATCAACAAATCCACTTCTATGCACCTTGCAATATGAAGGTAGGAAACACCTTCTCAAAGATAAATTTCTTTCATTTTCTAAGGCAGCTAATTCATGCATATGCTTCCAATTCTTTCTTAATTTCTCATCACATGCAGATCCTGAATATGTGTGGTGTACAGACACAGACTTTGAACAGTAAGCAAGTATTTTTTCTGCATGGTGAGAAGAAAAATACATATCTTCTCTCTGTCAGCTTTTCACCTATTTGTTTTAAGATGTAATTATTGGGAAAGTATATTAGTACTGGTTCCATGTTATTTTTTCATTTGAATCTTTTCCTTCCTTAGAATAAACTGTTTAGCTCTGACCAGTGTGAGTAAGGAAAGTACAGCTACGTGGATCTTGTGCTGATGAAGCCATGTCACAAAAATTAATTATGTGAAGGTATCAGGACTTCAAAGCTGCTTGCAGGCACCTGGACTTTGCAAGAATGGTGCTTTTTTGCCTTCCAGATGGTTATAAATTGCTGAGTCATCTTCTCAGCTCCTTTCAGGAGATGTTAGACTCTGTCCTAGGAAAAAATACTCAAGGAGTTTCACAATATATTTCCCATGTATTTTCTAGTTCTCTTCTATCATAACTTTTTTTTAGAGGAATGGGATGATCCAACTTTTTCTTTGTTGTAGTTAGAAATTCTCTTTATAACCCCTGCTTGAGCTCCTGCTCCTGTTTAGGATCCTCCTGACACTCCACCTCTTCCTTTTCCCACTCCCGAGGACTGCTTCCCTGTTTATTATGACTGCTATACATTCACTGGGCCGAGTATAACTTTGTATACTTCATATTTGCATTGGTATTAGTTTGGCTGTTTCATTAAATCTGTTTTCAATTCACACCATGAGTCTGCTATTCTCTTCCAGATCCCCTGTCTCTGCTGGGGAGGGGTCACACAGTGATAGAACAACTGCTACAGTTTAGCCCCAGATACAGGCTAAATATATATAGCTTATGTTTACTACGTTTATTTGGAGATGTTAGTACACAAAAAGCAGAAATCTGAGGATTGAATTTGATTGAAAGACAGAAGCGTATCTGCCTACAGGGACTTAAAGGTGGAAGTAAAATATTCTGCATCTTAAAACCGTCAGGTTTGCAGTTTTCCTAGGCTTGCCTTTTCCTTTGTACGTTTCTTTATAATTTTTTTTTTTTTTAAATGCCCATCCTCAGTCATGCATTTCATGGGTGGCTTGCAAAAAAGAAATAGCTTATGCCCAAAAAGAAGTTTGGGTGATGTATAAACCAACATATTTACTGCTAGAACTAATTTCTAAAAAAAGCAGATATGCAAATCATCTTTCCTACTGTGTCTTAGCTGGGTCTAGGTGTGGTACTGGCTCTGTGTTAAACATTTCAGGTACCAGGTGTCATAAGATATGGCAGACACTGCAGCTTGGAGATTTTTTTAATTCTGATTTTTTTTTTCTTTTTTTTTTTTTTAATTTCTAAATTAAGGTTTCAAACATCTCATTTTTGTTTCTTGTTTGACTCTCTGTGATTTTGTATGCCCATGGATTTTCTCCCAGTTGCTTTCATGTGACCAACTTTGCGACACTTTCTAATACTGTATTTACCCCAGCCTTCACAAACTTTAAAAAGCGTAGTGTAATGGTCAGGATGTGGAATGGATGCTTCATTCAGGCTTCACATAAATTATGGCAAAGTGATCTCATAACATACTATACTGCACAAAACTTCACTGCTCCTGAAAGGTAATACATATCAATGTTTTTTACTTCTGTGAAGAAATTTGCAATGAAATGTAGGACTAAGACACAGTAAGCTGGATAAATGTAAACCAAATTAAAAATAAAGGGACAGACTGACATCCAAAAGGAACACAGGAATGAAAGATATATAATTTCAATTTTAAAGAGAGTGTTACTAGCATGCTTAATTTTCTACTGCATTTAGCAGTGTTCCACTGCATAGATAAAATCAACTTTACAAACGTTAGCAATGCCATGTTTAGCTGTAAATTAAAGCAATACTCACAAATGATCTACCAAAGGGGAAACCGTTGGGAGGAAATATTTGACTTGCTCTGTTACAGTGTCTCAATAAAGGTGCACTCTACAACAGCACTATTTTGTCTGCCTTTATTTTTTTATATTTTTTTTTAGAAAAAAAAAAGGGGGGAGGAGGAAGGGGAAATATTTTTGCATTCTGTTTTTCCGTTTTTTCCCCAGACTCTGAATCTTCACGCTCCAAACTAGGCCACATTCAGTTGCAGTGAACCTTAAAGACAAAACAGCAGTGCTCAGTAGCAGGTGCACCAGGAGCTT
>NW_008586230.1:17681-25852 GCF_000691845.1 Merops nubicus | reverse complement strand
TCACTCCATCATGGAAGGCCACAAGATGAGTCTAGCCACGATGTGCCCTGGGTGAAACCATGCTGGTTGTCTCTAAAGGGGCTGCTGAGCTGATGCTTTTCCATTTTCTAACTTTGTGCTCACCAGTTTTGAAGCATTTATGACTCTCAGTCACTATTAATTTGCAAACTGGTAAAAACAATCTCTCTAAAGCAGGAACATCCTTTGCAGTCAATGGCCCTGGCATTTTATTTGGAACATGGTCAGTTCTCCTTCTGTGTGTGCACGTCTTGGAAGTTCATCACTGTTGCATCTGTTGCTGTTGTTGATGCTGCTCTTCCCCCAAAATATTCAACCTCCCTTTTGTGTCAACTCACTTTTGAATTCACTCACTGCTAGAACATCCCAAAACCATCTGCTGCACACCACATCTACAACATCTCTGAGGAGACACTACAGAGCTGGTTTTGTTCCATGTGCCAAGCTAATAGTTATTGATATTGGGCACTTCTCATAGTACCAGGAAATGTGAAATACTCTCATTTTCATTTTTAATGTGTGGCTGCCTAGCCTCACTTCCTGCAGTGCTTTCACAGATTTGAACCATGTTTCTGTCACTATTTCTTTCAGTCAGTTTTTCTACAGAACAGCCCATGGCAGAGGGCTTGGAACTAGATGATTTTGAAGGTCTCTTCCAACCCAAACCATTCTATGATTCACATAAATAGAATCACTATGACCAGAACTGTCAGGAGAGATCAACAAGTCCAGAGGTTCAAGTGTTCATAACTGATATTTGATATCACAGAATCACAGAATGGTGGGGGTTGGAAGAGACCTCTGGGGTTCATCTCATCCAACCCCCCTGCCAAAGCAGGGTCATCTAGAGCAGGTTGCCCAGGGTGGTGTCCATGTGGGTTTGGAATCTTTTCAGAGAAGGAGACTCCACAACCTCTCTGGGAGCTCGAGGGGTCTGGCACTCTCACAGCAAAGAATTTTTTCCCTCTGTTCAGGTGGAACCTCCTGGCTTCCAGTTTCGTGCCTGTTGCCCCTTGTCCTGTTGCTGGGCACCACTGACAAGAGTCTGGCCAAATCCTCTTGTCGCTGCCCTTCTTGTAGATGAATGTCACATTGGCAAGCCTCCAGTCATCCAGGACCTCCCCTGTTAAGCAGGAGTGCTGATAAATGATGGAGAGTGGCTTTTTTTTTTTCAGGACCTCCCCTGTTAACCAGGAGTGCTGATAAATGATGGAGAGTGGCTTGGCAAGCTCCCCTGCCAGCTCCCTCAGCACTCTCCAGTGGATCCCATCCAGACCCATAGACTTGTGAGTGTCCAGGTGGTGTAGCAGGTCCTCAGCTGCTTCTTCTTGGTTTATGGAGGGTTTATTCTGCTCTCCATCCCTGTCTTCCAGCTCAGTGGACTGAATATCCTGAGGATAACTGGTCTGACTGTTGAAGACTGAGGCAAAGAAGGCATTAAGCACGTCAGCCTTTGCCTGATCCTTGGTGGCAATGTTCCCCCCTGCATCCAGTGAAGGGTGGAGATTCTCCTTGGCTCTTTTTGTTGTTAATGTACTTGCAAAAACTTTTTTTATTGTCTCTTACAACAGTGGCCAGGCTGAGCTCTAGCTTTTGCCTTTCTGATGCTCTCTCTGCATTCCCTAACTAGATCCCTGTGCTCTTCCTGAGTTGCCTGCTCTTTTCTCCAATGGTGGTAAGCGCTCCTTTTTTAACTAAGTCCCAACAAAAGCTCCCTGTTGAGCCAGGCTGGTCATCTTCCCCTCCAGTTCATCTTTCAACACATGGGGACAGCCTGTTCCTGCACCTCTAGGACTTCTTGAGGAATTATCCAGCCTTCCTGGACCCATTTGTCCTTCAGGACTGTCTCCTGAGAGCTGAGTCCCCAGAACTACATGATTACCTTAGGTAAAGAGAGTTTCAGTATGAATGGCCAACAAACATTTTTATTCACCTCCTGGATTTTGCAGGAGCTCAGGTTTTTTTTTTCATTAATATCTCTGCAACTCCAGGAGATAAATCCTTGCATGAAAAAGTAAACTTGGTTTTCTCCTACAAGGAGATGATAGGTGGTAGTTCCTTGGGGGGCATCTCAGGATTATCATTAATATCAGGAGTTTTGCAATAAAATCATGACCAGCAGTGACCTCACATCTTTGCCTGGACAGCGTGTGGATGTTATATCCTAAGGTACAACAGTAAAATATTTCAAAAAGAAAATAAATGTAATGTATTCATAATTGCTAACGTGATTGAGAATGTACATTTAAGAAATGTAATGGCATAAACCTGAAGAAATCTAATTCTGAAAGGAAGCTGTCTAAATTTAGAGTGATGTAGTACTAATTAATCCATTTAGCATTCCATGCTGGTTTCAGCCCTAGGAATGACTAAACAGAGGACTGCCCCTAGCTTAGGAGGGGTAAGGAAAATGAAAGAGGTTGGATTTTGTGGGGTTTGGGGTCTTTTTCTGTCAAGTCAAACCAGATCATCTCTAATCATCCCAGTGACAGAAGAATTTTTTCCACATTGATTTGCACTGGCTGGGTTTGGATGGAAACGCGTTTGGGGTCTTTTTCTGTCAAGTCAAATCAGATCATCTCTGATCATCCCAGTGACAGAAGTATTTTTTCCATGTTGATTTGCACTGTCTGGGTTTGGATGGAAATGTTTTCCCAAAAAAGTGAGGGCTAAACTTGTTGGGTTCCATGCAAGCAAAAGCCATGTCTACTTCAGTGAGGGCTTTATTTGCATCCTGCCAGCAAGACAGAGCCCTGAAATGATCACTGGTGTAGAGATTTATATAAGCATATAATGGTGTGTATATGCACATGTATGTTTATGTACACATATGTGTAACCCAGGGACTAACCAAGGTCTGCTGGAGCCAAGCCAAACATTTCATCATGGAGTCATAGAATGGCTGAGGTTGGAAAGGACCCTAGAGATCATCTAATACAACCTCTCAACTAGACCAGGTTGCTTAAGGCCTCATCCAACCTGGCCTTGAACACCTCCAGGGAGGGGCATCCTCAACCTCTCTGGGCAATCTAGTCCAGAGTCTCACCACTCTCAGACTGAAGAACTTAAGAACCCCAAATTTCTATCCATGCAATGTGCTTGGGGTGAAGATGTCCAGTCAGCTGCTCAAAACCTCCTTGTGGTCCCTACAGGAAAGTGTTACATCAAGGCTTCCAGGGTGGGATGAGATTAGCCCTCCAAAGATGGTGCCACTGCACTAGTCTCAAGACCCAGAAGGGGCCTGGCTGAGTTTTAGCTTCCTAGAGGAGAGACACAGTAAATTCACATGGTGGTGGCATGGGGAGGGTGGGATCTGGCAAGATGCCTGCACCAAAGTAGCCTCAGGGAGACTCTAAATCCATGTTTTCTTGTTCTAAGAGTGGGCCAAGGATTAGAGGTTTAGTGGTTCCACTCTCAGACCTTAATTCCCCCCCCAAAAAAAAAAAAATTAAGCAAGAAGAACAGTCATTGGGACATAAATAGAGAAAAAAAATCAAAATCCATGAAAAGTCCTGGTCTTTGAAACGTGCTGGCTTCCATGTGCACAACACAGCAGAGAGGTTCTTGTTTTTTACTCAGTGGCCATCAAGGAATTCTTCTCAACTGAATGGCATCACGTCCCAGCCTTTTAACTTTCTGGAGGGCTGTTGAAAATTCAGCCTGGTTTTTTTACCTACTTTTGTTCTTTTTACTTATTTTTAGCCTGTGTTTCCTTTCCCCTTCTCCCTAGGAGAAGCCTTGTAATTGTCTTCAAGACCCACTTAAAATCTGAACTGAGAAGTTAAGGCAATGTTGAAAACTCACAGAGCTCGTTCTGAAACACAAGCAGCTTCATCCTCCACCAAGGATGCTGCAGTGGAAAGTCACCATGGTTGACAGTTGTGGCCAGCACCACTGCTGACTGGTCCCCACTGCCCTGGGACCAGACCTAAAAGACACTCCAGACTTTATAATTATCCTTGCTTTTATGAAGGAAGGAGATAAAGTATAGGATTGATGGCTAATGCATCTTTGGAGTGTCTTGGCATAGAGAGCAGAGACTGTGGAGACTTCAGAGGCAGAACTGTCACCTGAAATAAAAGCAGTAGGTGTCAAGGGACATCACACTGAGATATCTGGGACAAAGACAGTTTTCCTTCTGTGCTGGTCACGCCTGTGTGACCGTGGGGCCCTGGCCCAGGGATGCAGCACGAGGTGGGGAATGGCAATTGGGCTGTGCATGAGCTGTCACTGCAGCTGAGTGGAGGTGTCACTGCAGGGAGATGGCACACTGTACCATGCACTCCTTTTTGGCTCTGGGCAAACACTTCCCTTGAAAATATCCACTGGGTAGTCCCAGGACTGGGACCACGTTGGATAGTGATATGAGGAGGTCCCTGAGGGACTGCAGTGCTGGGATGCTCCTTTGGGCATGGCCCTGCTAGCCTCTAAAAACAAAAAGGCTTCTAAAACCAGAATATATTACACATATATACACTCAGGCATCCATATCACTTGGATTATTTGGATAAATAAGGCATTTTTTTTCTGTTAAGCCCGTACATCATACTCAGCTTGGTCTATAAAACGATGAGCCAAGGTTGGCTGAGCTCTGCTGGTTTGCAGCAGCTCAGGAATTCATGGTTGTATCTCTGTGAGGACGTGAAGTCATAGAAGTAAGGGAGCAGCAACCAATGCAGCTTCACTGGCACAAAATCACTGGAATTACGTAATTACTTTCTTCAAGCTAAAAGTATTTCGAGTGTTTAATTGCCAGTGCTACATAACAATCTGGAGTAATTATATAATTAGCAAGAAATTGCAGCTCGCATTAGGTACTTAGAACAAGTCAGATTTAGGTTTGATTTTTTAAAAAGGTGGGAAGTTGTGCAAATGTGGATTTTTTTTGCATAACGATATGACCTCGGAGAAGTGAGGGCGTCGATTTGTTCGCCTGCTGTAAATGAATATTTCAGCATTCCTTTAGCAAACAGTTTGAGTAAGACTTGGTTGAGAAGACCAAGAAATCTCAGTGAAATTGGTGTTTCCAAAGTTCACTGAGATTAATTGTTTCCTTAGCAAGAAAGCTTGCCAGGATAGGTAATATTGGATTTCGATATCACTTGGAACAGAAAAAGAACTGGACCAGCTCCAGGGACAACGTCTTGCTAGGGAGAAGAGGGGAGAAGAAACCAGACCTAACACCCAGATCATAATTCTTCCCCTCTAATGGGAGTTGCTCTCTGACACAACGGTGTTATCTGGTACTTTATAACCAGGACTGGAAAAAAGGGCTATCGCTCCCGTGCCATATTGCTGATCCTGTTGTTCAAGTGATCAACGTTGCATTCATTAAAGCCACTGGAGTCTTGCCATATTCATCAGCCAAATTCCCTCCCCGAGCGAGCTCCCGACTCTCCAAACGATGAACAGTTTTATCAAAGACACAATGTCAGCCCCTTGGAGGTGGAGGCAGAGGGGAAGATGCCTGTGCATCTTCCACCCAGATGTGCAGGATGAAGCTCTCGCCTAACTAACCTCTTTTGAAGTCTTGAGTGGGGCCCAGGAGATAGAATTGATTTGGGTTTTTTAAAAGCTGGTGCCAATTTCATCCAAAAGGCATCTTGTGCAGCTCAAACCCGCCGGGAGCCAGCATCAAATGATGGAATGGTTAAGTCACTTATTACAGACAGCAAGGAGAGTTTGTAGCAGGAACTGTGGGCATGTCGTGCTGGTGCCAGGTCAGGGAAATCAGTTATAAAATTGATGTCATTTGGTGGTGATGCGAAAACCAAAGGTACCAGACAAAGGGAGATTGGGGCAAAGGCAATATTCCTGTTGCAACACCAAGACTCTTCATGGTAAAACAATGGCAATGGGAAAAAAATGGCTCAAAGAGCTGCATATGAAGACTGACATTATACTGCAAACTTTGGAAGTTCTATTGTCGTGTGGAAAAGTAATTTAATAGCCAGGCAGAGAGGTAGCTGGGCTGGGCAAACCTCATTGATTTCCACAGAAGGCAACAGCAGTCAGGGACAGATCCTGCACCGGGGCCAGGAAAATACAGAGCACCTTGGCACAGTGGTGGGGAGGAAAGCAGAATCCCATGGCATTCGGGTGGCACCAACCCTTCCACCCAGCAACAGCCTCCCTCGTGCCGCAGCGAGCAGCGGGGATGTGTCCATCCAGGCTGGGGGTCCCTTGGATGGGAGCTGCCACTGCTCCCTACACCCGCTGCTGCAAGGAAATCTTACAGCTGCCTCCTAAGCAGATGAAAAGCGGAGGCAAAAAAAGCAATAAATTATCAACAAGGACGAGGAATCTGACGCCGGAGACGGGAAAGTGGGGAATGGGTTTTGGAGATAACCGGCGCCGCGCCACAGCGGATGTAAATCCCTGCGGTGGGGTCTGGCCGTTTACACCACGAGGATCCAGCCCTTTGTTCCCCGCAGACTCTGGGATTAGTGGAAATGAAAAGGATAAAGAACAGACCTCATGAAGCTGCGATTCACCCCAACATTAATGTATGCGCATAAAAGGCAGGGCCACCCGGGCCAGGCTGCGGAGAGAAAAGATGCTAAGGTCATGCAGGAGCAGATGTCACCTTAGCAGAAAACAAAGCAGCAAAATGAACAAGCCTCCATGGGCCAAATGCCTTTTCAGGCAGGCTCCAGAATTCGTGTTCCAGTAGCAGAAATAAATGTACGGGGGGGAAATGTGTGTGTTTGTGTCTTTCTCTGCAGCAATAGAATCACGTACCCGCCGCCTTGCAGGAGCTGCTCAGAATGAAGCTAGAACAATGCTTATCTCTTATCAGCACTCGGGATTTGCAATAATGAAAAGATTTGCATAACAAATGCTTCTTCTCCTTGTTCTGCTTGGGATGGAAGTATTAATTTCCCCTACCTTTCGTCCATATTTTTCTCTAATATAGCCACCTTCGAGTCAAAAATACAAACCCCTCTTCTTTCTCACCCCTGCCTAAGCCCTTCTGTGTGCTGACTTCCTCCTGCTGCAGTTTGGGGATTGAAAGAAATACGTTTTTGCCCTCGTTTATATCCTTACAGGCTCCTTGTGGCTTTTCTGTACTTTCAGAGAAAGACAAAAGGCCTCCTTCATCCCTCGCGTGGCTCCGTTTTACATCCATGGCGCTCTGCAGGCTCCTGAGTCCCTATTTAGAGCAAGGGAGGTGAGGGAAGGATCTACCCCGCGTAGTCAATTAATTAGGAAGTCAATCAGGAGGTAAATGCATGCATTAGCATCAGCGAGGGCTAGAGGGGATCTCTTGTGCTGTAACACAGTGCCCTTCTGCACAGCAGCCTGCTCTGCCCTTTGATCATTGGTGCTCGTGGCCGTGCCCCCTCCTGTGAGATCTCCAGAGCTTTGTGCCTCGGCCGGGTGCTGAGGGGAAGTGCTCCGTGCTGCTCCAAGGCCTGGGGGCTGGAGGAGGGATGGATGGAGCTCCAGAGGGTCTCCCAGCCTCCCCTTGCAGCAAGGTGGAGAGCAATAGGCTCCGTGCGTTCCTGGCAGAGATTTGATTCATCCCTTCAACACAAGAAGGGCTCTCAGAGACCTTCCCCAGGCCAGGCCCAACACAAAATCATGGCAGAGTGATCATCTCCTGCTAGGACCTATAGGAAACATGTCATGAGTTGTGTTACATCTGTAAAGTTCCCTTTTCAAGCCAAAATTCATCTTGTTGAAGAGGTTATAGCCATACCATTGTACTTTTTTTTTTCCCAAGACCTTCTTGGTCTTCTTCCACTCTTATAGTAGAACAGCTTTCCTACTATCTAGCCTAAGCCCTCCTCTCCCAAATAAGGCCTTTGTCTTCCAGTTCTCATCCTGGGGACAAACCTATGTTTGCTCCAGAACAGCCTTTCACAAGTGCTTGATCTTCTGGTGTCCTGAAATTGTGTTTTCTTTTTGGTAGCAAAAGAAAAAAACAAAAAGAAGGCAAATCCAGCTTTCATAGAATCGTTTAGGTTGGAAAAGAGACCTTTAAAATCATTGAGTTCAACCATGAACTCAGCACTGACAAGTCCACCACTAAATCTTAAAGGTCCTTTCCAACCGTAGTGATTCTGTGATTCTGTAACCCATGTCCCTCACCCCACATCTCCACGGCTTGGAAACCCCTCCAGGGGTGGGGACTCCACCACTGCCCTGGG
>NW_008586230.1:14832-17604 GCF_000691845.1 Merops nubicus | reverse complement strand
AGGCTCCTGTCAGGAGCTGTGCAGAGCCAGAAGGTCTCCCCTGAGCCTCCTTTGCTCCAGGCTCAGCACCCCCAGCTCCCTCAGCTGCTCCTCCCCACACTTGGGCTCTAGACCCTTCCCAGCAGCTTTGTTGTTCTTCTTTGGGCCCACTCCAGCCCCTCAAGGTCCTTCTTGGAGGGAGGGGCCCAGAACTGAACTCAGGATTTGAGATGCAGCCTCCCTAGTGCTTAATCTTGGAGGCCAATCCCTGCCCTTTTCCTGCTGGCCACACTAGTGCTGGTACACGACAGGTTGCAACTGATCTGGAGCTTTTTTCTCCTCTTCCCCTTGCCTTCACTCCTGCAGCAGCAGAGAGCACAAGAGAAGACACATCAAGCAATCCTCAGCCCAAACTTCTGCCCTGGACCATGTTTGCAATTTGTCCTGCCTGTTTGAGGTGGCTTCAGGTGAGGGTTTGGGTTTCACCCCCTGCACTGCTGTCCTTGGTACATCCATCCCTTTGCATGGGGGCATCACAGGAGCATGGCATCCAGCTCAGACGTGGAGTTGGGCAGCTCCTCCTTTGGCACCCTGCCACATGTCCCCCATCCTGGCTTGCAGTGTGCTTATTCTTTAATTTTTTCTCCCCCACTAAGACCTTGCAGGGCAGTCAAAGGCTTTTTTCCAACCAAAATAATTCCTTAGATAAATCTTCATGTATTTTTACAATTTAACAAAGAAAGATCAAACGTAGTGTGTCCATGAGGGGCTGGAAAATTGCAGAGTGTTACTTACAGTGTGCATTTCTGCATAGAAACTGAACTTCAGGCTGGTTTTCTCTGCTTTGAAAAGACAAGGTGCAGAGAGAAGGGTTAGACCAGCTCCTTTCTGTCCCATAACAAACAGTATGTCCACCAGAAGGGACCCCACCAGGCATCAGATGGGACCACAGAGCAGCAAACTCTTTGGAAGGCAAAAAAGAGAAGAGGATTAGTGATTTAGTTGTTATTCTTGTGTTTCCTTGGTAAGATTGTTAGCAAAATAATATTAAGCAGGAAAATGAAAAGCTGAGAGCCACATTAAGGGAATGAGCAAGTTCTCTTGCAAACTTCTGAGTCCGTTTTGCTTCTCACCTTCTGTTTGTGTCTGGTTCTGGGTTCACTGGTCAATGAAAGTTAATAATAGAATCATAGAATCAAAGAATGTCTGGGCTGGAAGGGACCTCCAAAGGTCACCTAGTCCAACCCCCCCAACAGAAGCAGGGACATCTCCAACTAGATCAAGCTGCTCAGAGCTTCATCCAGCCCGATGAAGGCTGGATTTCATATTATTAAGAAATAATAGCCAATTTCTAATTAGTATCACTTCAATTCTCTGGAAGCTATTCTGGGGACAAATAACAGCAAATCTGGGTAAAGTTGGGCTCATGGTCCAGCTCATGAAAGCTGAATTACACCCATAACTTCCTGAAAAATCATATTTTTGCTACCAAATAGGGACAACCATGGACTTTTGGACCAAAGCTTTATAACAAAGGGTGCTCAAGCTGCCTGCAGGGATTTTGAGCCATTTTTCACTCCAGGTCGCTTGGGAAGAGCCTCTGTGAGTCATCTTTGGAAGACTCATTAGAATGTGCAGCAAGAATATTGTTTCCCAAAGTAATCAGACTCTCTTCTGACATCCCCACAAAAAGTCTACTCTAAAGTCCTATTTCATGTCAGACCCAGTCAGTGTATTACCCGTGCAGACATTACTATGGTGAAGCAACTATTTCTGCTGAAGAGAGGAAATTAAAGATGTTACTATTCTCTCCAGTTCATTGTGCTGGAACAGGCCATATTAATGATATCCAGAGGTCAAGAAGGAACAGGGGGATGATTCCTCATTCGTGGACATTATGTAGAAAATCTAACTGGCCTTTTATTTATTCATTTTTCTTTATTTTTTTCTCACATTTGTTTCTTTATTTTATACATTGATGCATGCCAGCTCTTATTTCAGGGTGCTGTGCTTTGTAATTAGGACATAGGCTTTGGAATAAGCACGTTTAAGAGGAACTGCTAAAGAAATAAAACCTGGGGACATTAAAATGACAAGGAATTAAAAATGCATACGATTTTCCTGATTTCCCACCACCCCCCCCAGGAATCATTTCAAATTTGTTGGGTCATCGACAACACTTTTTCAACTTAGAATAGAAGAAACTTTATTCTTTCCCTAATAGCACCAGAGAGGGAGATGAATCTCTGCAACATAACAAGTCATTCTCAGGTCTCAAAATTCCACACGTAAGTAAATTCTAATTTAGTTCAATGTCCAGCCACTGTTCTGCCATGACAATGTCCATGACTGACTTCCAAACTCCTAACTACAAGGGGGGGAAAAAAAAAGTCAGGTTCCTCTTTTCTTTCTGCATGTTTGGTTATACAAGAAATGATACTTGTCTTCTCCATGACAATGTCCATGACTGACTTCCACATTCCTAACTACGAGGGGGGGAAAAAAAAAGGTCAGGTTTCCCTTTTCTTTCTGGATGTTTGATTATACAAGAAATGATACTTGTCTTCCTCAATTTCTCCTCTTGGCAGTGAAGTGCTGAGCAAAGAGCAGGAAAGAAAAGGATAAGCATGAAAAGTTAAGACCATAAGAATCAGGTTTTGCTTCCCACTTGCAGGAGAGGAATCACAACGACGGGTGAATTGATCTGGTTTCCCTGCCCAGGTGACAAGTGCAGAGAAGCTGTGGGCAGTCTAAGGATCTTCTTGTGGTGGTCTTCAGAGTAGCTGCCTCTCT
>NW_008586230.1:4212-14801 GCF_000691845.1 Merops nubicus | reverse complement strand
AGCAGGAAGGAAGAACATGTGTGTTTCAGGACAGGAACAAAATTTAGGTTAGATTGGGTGCCTGTATTAGGTAGATTAGGTCCTACTTCTAACTCATATGCAGGGACCCATATTTTGTTGCTGGGACTAGGACTCATTGGTTTCAGCAGAAAAAGCAGAGGTGTCCACACAAGGAGTTTGGTCCCTCTCTCAGATTATTCTTGTGGGGATTTACTGGGCCTGTGTTTGGCAGAAGGATTCAGAAAGGCTTCAGATTGTGGGCAAAGGGCACAAAGAGTGGGGTGGGTTGCAGTTGTGCAATCTCTGTCCTTGGATGATTTCAGGACCTAGCTGGATGAGCAACCCAGGGCTGACCCTGCTTAGAGGAGGAGGTTGGACCAGAGACCTCCTAGGGCTTTTCCAGCCCAAGTTCTCCTACAGTCCAGTAAGACAACACTTTGTTGTTCATTTTCCTTTTCTTCACTTGAACCCCTACACTCAAAACTGTTCCCACCTTCAAACAAGGATCTCTGTTACTACTTGATGATCTGGGTCATCCCACTTCAACCCTTACTTCAGCCAAGTTTCCTGCATTGATCTCTGTGTCTCCAATGTCCATCTACAAAATGGAGACATTGCTCTGCCTGCAGAGGCAGTTGTGAGATTAATTTCATTAGAGATCAAAGGGTCCTAAATTCAGTGGTAATGAGGGCTGTAAGACAAAATACAGGGTGGGAAAAACCTGACAAGATTTTGATATCTGGTCTAGTTGCCTGGATACTCTCTGCTGGCACAGGAAACACATGTGCCACTGCCACCATCACATGGTGTGAGCTGAGAACTTGATTCACTTCATATCAGGATGAATAAACAGAAAATAAAATGTCTCCCATGATTAGTTCAGGGCCAGAACATGAGCAGTTATAAATTGCTCGAGACCTTTATCTTTCACACCTCAGAGTACCTTGGCTGATGGAGAGGAACAAAATTGTCTTTTTGCCACCAGCCTTGGGTTTGGAGCAGCCTATGGTTGTGTTGTGTCAGGACCATGATTTTGGAAAGTGGAGTGTGTTAGACAGTGAAGATCTGCAGCCTACTTCCATATGGTCACATTAATCTCACAGCTTCACCAGCAGCTCTGCGGAGAGGAAGACGATGTGCCTCCCACCATCCTTGTGGGGGAGAAGTAACTGCCAAACAGCTTGCACAGGACAATAAATCCAAGCACTGTCCCCTCCATGAGCAGCATAGAAGCTTTGGATGGGGCTGCTGAGTCCTCCAAATCGCTGCACCAGGGCAACCCCTTGTCAGCCTTCCAAGGGTTTCCTCTTCTTGGGCCACAGCAGAGTGGAACAATAAAGAGAAATAACTCCCCTTTGCTGAGGAAGGAGACAATATGCAACTCTGGTTCTTAAAAAGCTTAATGAACTCCCAAAACATAAGTGCTGGAAGTCCAGAGGTCCTTTTAAAGACCTTGTTAGATTGCATCAACATGAAAAATAAATGCAGGTGAAGCGTTAAGACCTGTTGTCCTTTCACAGCAAGAAAGGGGACAAAATATCTTCTGGAGCAGCACCATGATGGAGGCTCACTGCCAGCTCTAAGTCAGTGGATGGCTGCCTCATCTAAGGGGAGACACCAACACGCCATATCCCATGAAGCTGTTGAGTTTGGCTAGATCTCCAGATGAGATTCCTTCACAGTTAGGAAAGCCTTGCAGAAAATGGGTTCATGGCAAAGCACTTTCCCTCTGGCAGTTTGGTGCTGTGGGCACTTGTCTGTGAAGAACTCACTTCTTAACCATCTTTTTTTCCTCACATTTTGTTCAGTTAGGGTGTCTCAGTGCGAATTTTGGTTCCCATCAACTTGGCTCCAAATCTGAAGCTTTGTCTTGGAGGTTTAATGTTCTGGATCCAGTGCCAATGGAAATATCCTGAACCAGTCCCTCCCTCTTTTGATGGCTGCACAAGAGGGTTCAACAATAGGAATTTTAAAGAAAATCAGTTTATTTGTTATGAAGGTCCTTTCTGAAGACTTTGTGAAGGTGGCACTACCTCAAAGTTTAAGATCCCACACAGACACACCAATTAATCAGAGAAGAGCAACCAGTAGGCACGAGCACCCATAAATATGATGCCCTAGGAAAGATTTTAAACCACAACATTAGCCTAGCAACAAACGAGGAGGAAAACACAATTATTCTCTAGAACGTGTGAGAAGATATTTCATATGCATTTAACAAACTGCCCAGTGCAAAACCTACAGGCAAGAGCTACCTGATGGGTGGGAGCTGCTCCAGAACTGGAGTTGGCCCAAAAATGGCAGAAGTTGGAAGGAAACCTTCTGTTTGCTCCCTTCAGAAGGAAGGACACAAAGATGGAAGTAGAAAAGGAAGGGAAGGAAGGAAGGGAAGGAAAGGAGGGAAGGGAGGAAGGAAGGAAGGAAGGAAGGAAGGAAGGAAGGAAGGAAGGAAGGAAGGAAGGAAGGGAGGAAGGAAGGGAGGAAGGAAGGGAGGAAGGGAGGGAGGAAGGAAGGGAAGGAAAGGAGGGAAGGGAGGAAGAGAGGAAGGGAGGAAGGGAAGGAAAGGAGGGAAGGGAGGAAGGGAGGAAGGAAATCAAGAGGTTGTACTCATCTTTAAGAGTCTCTGTTATCACTAACAGAGATAGCAATTAATTTTATGGAAGCTGGCATGATAATAAAGTGATAGGGTCCCAAATCATTCCTGGCACTTGGTCATGCTGGACAACGGGCTGATGTTATGAAGAGGCCAGTTGCCATCACTTTGTGTTCCAGATGGCAGCAGAGCAGAGCAGGAGCAAGCAGCTGCTGGGAGAAAGTGCAGAGCAACCAGGGGGTTGGACCAGTAGGATAAAAATACTCCTTCACTGCTAGTGCTAGTTACAGACCCCACGTAAGTGATCGTTCAGCTCTGAGATAACTCTGATTAAGGGGTTTACAAAAACTTTACTGACAGGCAAGGAATTTCATCCTCACCTGCTGATGGACACCTTGCACCTTCCTCTGGAATATTTAGCAGGCAGAGTTGCAGGGATCAGCTTCAATAAGATAACTCAGATATTCCAAAATTAAAATCCCAAATAAATGAAATATTTCCTCTTGACCTTCACCCAGCAAATAAAATGAGGACAATAAAATAAATGAAATTCAGTCCAGCTCTCAAACCACTTATTTCCCCAAAGCTCTGTGAAAATGATTGGGAGAGACAACTAGTCTGACAGGAATAGACCTGCTGGATGTCTAACCTGTGTCTTGGTGGCCAAGAAGGCCAGTGGCATCCTGGCTCAGTTCAGACACAGTGTGGCCAGCAGGACTAGGGAAGGGATCATCTCACTGTCCTTGGCACTGGGGAGGTCACACCTTAATTACTGTGTTCAGTTTTGGGCCACTCCTGCCAAGAAGACCCCTTGAGGGGCTGGAGCGTGGCCAGAGAAGGGCAACGGAGCTGCTGGGGAAGGGTCTAGAGCCCAAGTGTGGGGAGGAGCAGCTGAGGGAGCTGGGGGTGCTGAGCCTGGAGCAAAGGAGGCTCAGGGGAGACCTTCTGGCTCTGCACAGCTCCTGACAGGAGCCTGGAGCCAGGGGGGGGTCGGGCTCTGCTCCCAAGGAACAAGGGATAGGACAAGAGGAAAGGGCCTCAAGTTGCCCCAGAGGAGGTTTAGGTTGGATATCAGGAGAAATTTCTTCCATGAAGGGATAGTCAAGGCATGAAAACAGCTGCCCAGGGAAGTGGTTGAATCCCCATCCCTGGCTATGTTTTAAAGCCAGGAAGATGTGCTGCTTAGGGACACGGTTTAGCAGTGGACTTAGTAGAGGCTGATGGTTGGACTTCATGATATTGAAGGCTTTTTCCAACCTAAACAGTGCTAGGATTCAGTGGTGATAAACCAGCCCGGCTTCTGTGGCAGTGAAGTCAGGGTTTTCCCTGTGCCAGACCTTGTGGGAGAGTCAACAGAGGCCTGGCTACAGGAGGACCAGGAGGTGCAGCTGCTGTGGTGTATCCCCATGTGCTGTTGAGGTCTTCTAGAGTGTTGTGCTCCTGAGCCAAACCCACTGTTGGACAGTGTGACTAACACCACCACAGCCACTTCATTTCCAAGCACATCACCCTGGGTCTCTTGGGAGCCCGTGGCAGAGCAGATGCTGACCCTGCCATGCATTCCCAGTGGCTTACTGGGGTCTGTGGGGCATCCTGCCTGGCACAAGCAGCAGGGCAGTAGTGCAGGGTCTGCAGGACTGAGAGGCTGATGGCACAAAGCAGCCTGTGTCTGTACCATAGACCTGTTTATTAATGAAAGCTAAACCCATGTCCTCATGGGAGTTGCTCACAGAGGAGGCACAACCCCACATTTTCCCTCTTGGGGACCTCCTGGTCTTCAAGCCTTTCTATCAGCAATGGGATACATAAATCAAATCTTCATGGAAGACCTGAGTTGGTCTTTCTGGGGCAGAAGGGAAGACTCTTACCATGGTTTTTAGTGGGAACTGTTTCAATCTCCAGTGAAGACAGGATCTTTCCCAATTACCAGTTGTTAGTTAATTCCTCGTATTTATTTGTATCAACATAGACTCATAGACATTTTGGTTGGAAGAGACCTTTAAGATCATCAAGTCCAGTCATTCCCCCCATCCCTGCCAGGTCCCCACTGCCCCGTGTCCCTCACCCCACATCTCCACAGCTTGGAAACCCCTCCAGGGGTGGGGACTCCACCACTGCCCTGGGCAGCCTGGCACAGCCCTGGACAACCCTTTTGGGGAAGAGATTGTTCCTGATGTCCAACCTCAGCCTCCCCTGTTGCAAGCAGATCCATTAAGCAGTACCATTCCTGAGGCAGCACTATGAATATCAAAGATGTTTTCCAGTTTAAAGATCCCTTTCTAAGGGAAGACCTTTCCTAAGGTTCCTTTCTAAGGAACTTTCTAAGTTCCTTAACCTCTGAGGGTAAATATAGAAATCCCTGTGCTGTCCAGAGCCACATTCTTTCAGGACAACCCACCTTCTGAGAAGGAAGAGAGAGTTCAGACATTTCACTGGACTCTGCTGGGTGGATGTTCCTCCTGTAGATAGTCTCACAGATCCTAGCTGCATGACCTCAGGATCTGCAGCCTCTGGCTGATGCCCAACATTGGAGATGGCTTCTCCCTTCTGTACTTGAATGGTCTGGGGTAGGTCCATGCTGCTGGAGGCAGCATCCTCCAGAGGAGATATCAGGCTTGGCTTGCAACCCTTTGTGATCATTTATGGTGCCAGCACACATGTTTTGATTAACAGGATTAACTCCAATGCACTGGCCAAGCTCTAACTTGAATAATTATGGTCTGCCTTGCAATTCCTCTAGGAGACCTGAATCCAGTTTGATGCCCTAAGGAAGGGGGTCTTTGTCATGAGCACCTGGGATCCCATCTCATGTCTGTTCATGGATGCCTCCCCACCAAGAGTGACCATAGGCTTTCTCTCAGTGGGAAAATCTGTGTGGGGAAGGTAAGGAAAGAGCTGTATTTTAGCCCTGAGGGAGCACTGAGTCCTTATGTCTGTGTCACAGACATATGAGCTATGAGAGCATAGGTGAGACAACCTGAGGACCAAGGATGAGATCTCTCCAGGAACACCAGTGGGGTCACTCCAGCGACTGCCCCAGGGATGGATGGTCCTGTAGGGACAAAAATTGGTGGCCTGGGAACGCTCTGCACAGCATCAGAGATCCAAACCTCATCTTTCTAACTTAATTCACAGGGTACTTCAACACATTTTATTTGATTAATATTTGTGAAGGGCTTTGAATAAAGGCTCAGCAAGGGTATGAGGCACGCAGCACCAGGATGGTTATCCTCCCAGATAGCTGTTATTTGGACCTTGAGCTTTTGAATTTGTTGCCATGCCACAAAATCCACAGGCATCTCTTTGAGCAGGGAACGTCAGCTGAATGCTGACCAGCCACCAGCCAGCAATGTCACCCTGCCAGGAGAGCATTTTGCACCCACTTCACAATCGCTTGGAGCAGATATAAATGAGGATACAAGGTGGGAGATGGGCCAGGCCAGCAACGTGCAGAGACTTTTCTATTTTCTGATATTTCTAGTCTTCTCATAAACAGGTGGCACTTGTTTCCTTCCCAAGGAAGATATATCCTACAAGAGGCTGTTGCATAGCACGATGAATAACTTCTGATTGTCAGGTTTTCACCTTCATTGACTGGCAGGGAAAAACAAGACATCAGAAACAATAACAGCTCCATGCTGTCTTTCACTTGAACTTTCCCAAGCACTTTGCAATTCTGAGTGAAGTAAGCTTCACAGCCAGGCAGGTGGGAGGGAAGGAGGGAAGGTGGAAGGGAAATAATTTCCTGAGGTTACCCAACAAATCAAGACATAGTTTCATCTCCCTTGACTCACTGTCCCATCATCTAGCCATCAGGATGGGATCCAGCATGGAAATCAGGATTGTGTTTCTTCCAGGCTGGGGTAGACTGAGGAAGGTCACCCTGATGCTGAAGATCACCTTGATGGTGAAGCTTTGTTCACTGCTTTTTGCTCTAATGCTTAAACTGTCCTTGCTGCAGGTCAATGCTTTCTTTCCTAGTCTTATTTCCAGGCCTGTGGAAAAGAGGCATCAACCTGCATCCGTCCTTCTCATTTCCTCTACATCTTTCCTAAAAGCAAGGAGCTCCTTTCAACAGGCAGAACTTGCTTGCAGGATGCCCTAAAAAAGCCACATTTCCCCCCAGAAGCTGCAGTAGCACAAGCTGGAGGCTGTCTCCAGGATACCACATGGCCTCAAAAACCCCCACTGGGCACCGCTCCACGTTGGGACCTCCCGCTGCTGGGGTGAAGGTGTGGGGCTCACTGGGAGCACTGGGGGGGCTGCTGTCCCTGGCACAGCTCAGGGCATCAGCAGCCCACTGCTCGCGGCGTGCCAGGGCTCCACGTGCCGAGAGCAGAGGACAAGCTGCTGCCGCCCTCTGGGAGAGCCATCAAAACATCTGTGATATTTGGGACTGTTCCAGGCCGAGGGAATCCGAAGTGGATCCTGGAAATCTGCCTATTACCCTAATGAGGACGTTTCCGTGTCGTGACAGAGCGGTGGCACAGGAGATGGGGAGGCTGGAGCAGGGGAGAGCTTGGTGACCTTCCAAGTGACCTTCTGCTCTCCCAAAGGGTGGCCCAGCACGAGGTTTCTGTCCTCCCTCTAAGGGATCAGTGACTGGTGTGTGCTGTGTGTCATCGCCTGTGTGACTTCAGTTCCCGGGAGGATTTTCCCATTAAGGATAAAAAAAAAAAAAAGGAAAAAAAGCTTTGCACGGGCTTTTAAGCAAACAAAATGTGGAACATGTGTGCACACAAGATTTCACACCCACGCACAATTTCCCTTCTAACGTTGCAAATGGCTCGTGTGTGAGGACCTGGCGTGGTGCAACGGATCTGCTCTGTGGGCAGGGAGAGGTGGGGAAGAAGGGGAAAGCAGAAAAAAAGATGGGGAAATTTCAATTCTTAGAGAAAAAGTGTCAGTTTTCAGCATAAAAAAACCCCAACCCTGCTAGCTGATGTTTGACTGAGTTGGAACCCATTGGCATTCCCTTCCCGTGCGCTGCCACGAGGGTGCTGTAAAGCAAATAAGAATTTGAAATAATAATAACAGATCTGGGATGGTAAGTGATTTTATTTAGCATTTATTGCCGTCAGTCATCCTGGGTTTGCTAACTCCTTTTGAACTCCCGAGTGGGTAAGGAGGACTTAGGGTTGCAGTAACAGCGTGGCTTGCAAGGCAACGACCTGAGAAAGCTCCTGGATTGGGCTTAAAAGCTACCAGAGATTTCTGAATGACAGCAGGGAAGAAGAATCCTGCAGTTCCTAAGATCTTGGGAGAAAAACAAACACAACTATAACTGGAAACTGTAGTTTCTCCGTGCACACCCAGCAGTGGGCAATCTGCAACCTCTTCCAAATCCTACAAACACTCCAGTGGACCCTTCTTGTGTTTCCACTGGTGAAGCTGGCTGCTCAAGGGCGTTGACTTTGCTCATCTATTCACCAGTGGTAGCCCCAGCAGAAATAACCCATAGACCTTCAGGATGCACATCCCAAAACTCAACAACTGCTGCCCTGGAAGCAAAAATCCCCACGCACACACCACCTATGGATGCCTCTCCTTCACTCACTCCACCTGCAGCTAAAAACCTGGCAGACTGACCAACAGCAGTGCTGATTTATTCCCATGGGGCTTTTTTGTCAGCGAAGGTTTCCCACCAAATTATCTGTAGAATTTGGAGAAAATTATTGTTGTGCCGACCCATTTGCAGAGAACTACATAAAATAGTCCTGGTCAGGGCTGAGAAGTCACACGAATAGGTCAAGAGTGTGCAACGTTGGTCCTGCTAGAACCTCTACGTGGTGTCACGCTGAAGTGGAGGTGTTGTCTCTAGGCTGGCCCATTGTGGTGGCCATGTGGACACCATCACCTGCCTTGGCAGGGGACCATTAACACACACACACCCCCCTCAGTGCTGGATGAAACCACACCAGCTCGAGTCACTGCCAAAGGGCTGCAGCATCTCTCCTTATCTCCCAAAGCCAATTTTTACTATGTTCATTGAGTGTCCGAGTGCCTCCTCCCCACCCCATCGGAAACACCGACGTGAAGCACGTGCTCCACTTCATTAAAAATTATGCTAATAGGAGACCTCATTTAAATTGCTAATGGGGTCGGCTGTTTCTAGTAAGACATGACAAACTGTCTGGAAGGAATTTTTGCATTTTTAAAGATCCCCTTTATTCCCAAAGGGAAGCGAGTTGCTGCAGAGGGGAAAATATATCTATGTATTTATATACACACACGCGCCCGCGCGCAAACACACACGGACCAATCGTATCTCCGAAAGCCAATTTTTACTACGTGCATGGAGTGTCCGAGTGCCTCCTCCCCACCCCGTCGGAAACACCAACGTGAAGCACGTGCTCCACTTCATTAAAAATTATGCTAATAGGAGACCTCATTTAAATTGCTAATGGGGTCGGCTGTTTCTAGTAAGACATGACAAACTGTCTGGAAGGAATTTTTGCATTTTTAAAGATCCCCTTTATTCCCAAAGGGAAGCGAGTTGCTGCAGAGGGGAAAATATATCTATGTATTTATATACACACACGCGCCCGCGCGCAAACACACACGGACCAATACCTGGGGGGTGCTCCCTAAAATACAAGTGCTATGAAGCAGCTTTTCATTTCTGGGTGAGGCTTGGTTGCATCCTTCTTTGCCACGGGGGCTGGGGGGCTTGGGGAAAGGGGCGTTTTGGAGGGGTGCGTTCCCACCCCCCGCCCCCCCCCCCACTCGCGGGCTGCTGCTGGCAGGTCGGCAGCTGCTCCTTGCAGGGAATGCTGATGAGCAGCAGGCAGGGGATAGAAAAGCCACAGGGATGGATAAAAGATGAAGCCAGAAGAGGAACCAGGAGATTTGGTCTCCTGCTCTCTCCTGGGACCGGATCATCTTGGAATAAGTGATTTTTTTATAACAGATTGGAGCAAATCCTACAGCAAGGCTGGAGCCTGGCTGTATCTGCTGTGTTTTAAACAGGCAGGACACTTGGCTCTCCTAGGGCTGGCCACGGTTTTCAGGTGCTTGCATCCCACTGAGAGAGATGTTTGCTCTGCTCAGCAGTCATTAGGGGGAAAGTCTGACCCCCTGGAAGCACTGGGGAAACCCATCCCAAAGCGGTGGTGCCTCGGGGTCGTGCCAGTTGGAGGGGGGACAGATGGCAGCACAGCCACTGGGGACACCCCCCGTAACACCATCAATCTGCCAGGGGGAAAGGGCTTCCAACGGGGAGCAAAGGAGGACAGAGGAGCATTCAGAGGCAAAGCCAGGAGCTGAAGTCAGCTGAGGATCACTGGCAGGAGCAGGCAGCTGCCAGGGCACCGCAGCTGAGTTTCTCCAAGGGATCTGGGCATCTTCCACAAACTTCACAGCAGCCCTCAGGCCGGGAGCATCTCCATGTGGTGTGACAGTGCTGACATCAGGGACTGGAGAAAATGTGCTGCTGGCATCCACAGAAGAATAGTTTTTATCTCAAAGCCTGAATCAGTGCTTCCCCCAAGCCTTGGTCAGGCTCCCCAGCAGCAGCTCACCGATTGTCACCACTTACATCATTCTGTTGCTTGTCACTTTGTAGTTTCAGTGATTATTAATAAATTGAAGCCCTAATAGGGACGGCCAAGACTTCACCTTCCATTTTAGATTGCTTTATTTCTTAAAGACATTTGCATTGACCGTACCTAGTTCTGTGTAGGTTCCTTTTAATCCTTCAGGGTTATGTATTTTGACTCACAGCTACATAATAAAGGCTGAGGCAGCCTAAATAGGTGGGGTTTCCATGTGCTGTGGGTTTGGGCACTGTGCCTTAGCCCAGATAACTTTGCTGTATGGCTGCTTGGCCTTGCTGTGGGTATTTCAACAGAAATTCTAAAACAGAATTCTATCCCTCTCCCCTGTTGGCACAATATGTATTATCAGCAATATGACAACCACAGGACTGAGGTTATCTATTATTTTATCTTACCTAAACCACTGCTTGGCCTTCCTATCTCAATATTTTCACCATTTC
>NW_008586230.1:525-4181 GCF_000691845.1 Merops nubicus | reverse complement strand
CCTACATACCATCACAACTCAACACACCAAGGTCCACAGACAGGAGTCACAAAGCCAAATATATACATGTGTGATGAGAAAAAAAAGAAAAATAAACCCAAGGAAACCCATCAGGCAATAAACTTGTACTACACTTAGTAATGCAGGACGTGCTGGCTTAGTCTGCCTCTGAAGGAATATGATTATGTCTGGAGCACGATGGGCAGAAAAACTGCCCGACAACCAGGCAGCCACTAAATTAAATTTCAGGATTCCAATTACAACTTTCTCACAGCAGAGTTAAATACAGCCGAAGCCCAGGGTACAATAAAGGCACAAGGGCACTGGAAGATGGCTGAGATGCCAGCACATGGAATAGGAACGTTAAGGCTCCATTTTTCCTGGTAAAATAAACAGTGCTGGGGTTTGTCCTCTGGCCCCAGCACGACTGGGGTGCTGTGGCCACATCCATACTGCCAAAAGCCCTGGTTGCCCTATACAGGGTGGTTGCACCCAGTCAGACTACTGAGAACAGTCTCTAAGCTGTGCTAATCAGAGTTTGGGGCTTATTTCACAGAAGCATCAAATTGCAGAATGCTTTGGGCTAGAAGGCACTTTAAAGCTCTTCTAGCCCAACACCCCTGCACTGAGTAGAGACATGTCCAACTAAAGCAGGTTTCTCAGAGCCCCTTAGCTCAGCACGACTTGTCCTAGGTCAAAACCACACCAGGGTCATGCTGCCAATGACCATTGGGCTCCAGTATCCATTAAGTTCAGTATTTCTGACAGAGACTGCTGTAAGATGAATGCTGCTCCCCAAGGACATGAGGTTCAGGTCTTACATCTCATTTGTAAGTCACTGTCCAAAGCAGAAGGCAATGGAAATGGAGGTTCCATACCCATTGCCTGTGGGCAATGGAAGAGTGGAGTCAAGTGGCACTGAACTCACATGGGCAACTTGGTGGAGAAATATGAGTGTTGTCTCTCTGAGGACAGGCTGAGAGCCCTGGGGCTGCTGAGCTGGAGCAGAGAAGCCTCAGAGGGGATCTGAGCAGTGCTGAGCAAGAGCTAAAGGGCCCCGGGGGGCAAGAGGCTGGGGCCAGACTCTGCTCAGTGGTGCCAGGGACAGGACAAGGGGCAACGGGCACCAACTGGAACCCAGGAGGTGCCACCTGAGCAGGAGGAGAAACTTCTCTGCTGGGAGGGAGGCAGAGCCTGGCCCAGGCTGCCCAGAGAGGCTGTGGAGTCTCCTGCTCTGGAGAGATCCCAAACCCTCCTGGGTGTGATCCTGGACAACCTGATCTGAGTGACCTGCTGGAGCAAGGGGGTTGGAGATGATCTCCAGAGGTCCCTCCCAACCCCACCACGCTGGGATCCTGTGATTAGCATTTAGGTTGATCTGGCCTTTCTACTTGAAAGTGCACCAGGACTCATTTGACTGTTTCAGAAGGCACAGAGAAGACCCTTGACATGTTTTGAGAGCTTTCTACTATATGTAAGTTATACATTAATGTTGGCACAGCCAATATGATGCACACTTCAGTAAACAGGTGAAAGTACTTTACTTACAATGTTTCAGGGGAATTTTGTGGGAAAAAATATATTTATTTATAAGAAGAGGCTGTTCAGGAAGATCTTATAGCCTGTGTTTCTCATAAGAGAAAAGCAAAGTGTCAGAGCTACCTTCAAGGTTCACAGCAGGAGCATCACGAAGATGGGAACATAGTGTTCAGCCCTATAAAAAAAAGGTCAGTAAGATCCTCTGTTGCACCCAGAGGTGGAATAAAGAAACACAATTGGACCAGGTGGGGATGGTACTCTGCGTTTTATAAGATTGAGCTCAAAAGGATCACCTCAACTTTAGATTTGTTTCAGATGTTGGATTGTATCAGCACAATTTCTACCAAGAGGAGGTCCCAAAGGAGTGGCTTTGTACTAAGAAACCTCCAACTGCTGTCCTTTAGAAAGGTTTTGAAAGTTATTAAGAGATGTGTATCCTCTTAGCTCCTTTTTTCCTCTTTTTTTTGCTATATTCAGGGATGTGTCTAAAGTAAAACCACACACAGAGCCTGCAGTGAGATGAAAAGTGCATTGAGGAGATCTGAGTCAGAAAGAAATCCACACCATAGGGGACAGTGTGGGGAATCAGGGGCAGTATCTGCAGGGTGTGAAAACTCAGAATCCACCTCTAGGCTGGTAGATCTTCCACTGGCAGAATGGGGCCTTGCTCAGCACGTAGGGCAAGTGACAATCCCAAAAGGATTGGCAGCTGGGATGTGTCCACTTAGTTTTGGAGACTGTTAATATGGACACGGCACAACTGCTGATTGACTCCCAGGTTTAGGTACAAACCAAAGGGGCAGCCAAAAAGCCATCCTGCAGCTCACCTCTGCCCTGGAGGTCGGTCTTCAGGTCACCTCCTCTGCCACTTAGATGGTCCAGGGTGCTTCAGGAATATTTGGGAGGGGGGGATAAAGGATGAGTACATGGAACTGTGGTTTCAGGGGAGGCTCCTGGGCACTTTACATCTCTTCAGTAGTGGTGGAAGGGGTCTGATGTTGGGTAGCTGCACAGATAAACCTGTAGGATCACAGCTAACAAGCCTCTAAGATGTGGCTGAGGAGCCTGCACCTACCATGGCGCAAGATAAGCCACCTGTGTGGGGTTTTAAAGAAGACAGACACACTGGAAAATATCATTGTGCTTTCTGTGCAGGGGACAGCATTTGGGGCTGCAAAGCAGAGCTTGGTGAGGCCACCAAGGAACAGCAGCAGTGAGCAAAACAAGAGTCCTCAGCATTTTTCCATGGCTCTGCCTCCAAAAATAACCCACAGCACACCACGAGGGCTCACCAGCTGCATCTGCATTCAACCACCTCGTAGATGCAGCTTCTTGTGGTGAAGGGTTGTGTGACATCTCCCATGGTGCAGGAACCCTTTTTCCCTCACAAGGAGCACAGCCAGGAGAGTGCAGGGCTGGGATGGCCTCTGGGGCAGGAAGAAATCCCCTGCTCCCCATCTTGGATTTGTTCAGGACATCCAGAGGTGGGAATCAGCAGATCAGGACCTTCCAAAAGCTGGTCCTCACCTTGTGCATCTCTCTTCCTCTTCCCTCCCTTTAAATTGGTATTTGTTGAATGCATCCTTAGGAAATATATCAACATTTACCTACAGAGCTCCTTCCTTCAGGAGGTCCTTTTATCCCCCAAAACAATGGAGCAGCTGAGGCTTTGAGGAGCAAGAGATCCAGCACCCATCTCCACAGAGCCCCTCATGTGGGTATGACTCTCTCCTTCATCTTCACCTCCCACAACTCATCAGCATTACATGTTTACCTGAGGTTTGAATCCCTCATCTTGTGACTCCTGACTGGGTACAGGAGGGAGGAGTGGGCTGGCAGAACACATTTGAGTAAGTAACTTTTCAGGAGATGTTAAAAATGTGTGAGGAGGATATTGAGAGCAGCCCTGCAGGGAAGGACCTGGGGGTGCTGGGGGGTGAAAAGCTGCCCAGGAGAAGGCAATGTGTGCTCACAGCCCAGGAGCCCCCCCAGCCTGGGCTGCCCCCCCAGCAGCGTGGGCACAGGGCAGGGAGGGGATCCTGCCCCTCTGCCAGCTCTGGGAGACCCCCCTGCAGTGCTGGGGCAGCTCTGGAGTCCTCAGCACAGCAGAGCCAGGG
>NW_008586230.1:0-331 GCF_000691845.1 Merops nubicus | reverse complement strand
AACTTGAGTGTGGGGCAAGAAGCCGCCTCTGTAAGGACAGGCTCCCCTGGCAGTAGGGTTGGGAGGTCTCTTTATGCAGTGTTGAGGGGTTCTGGTTATTAAAAGGGGCTCCCAGACTCTTCATAGCAAGTGGAGATCTCAGGATGGTGGAGCAAGGTCCTGAAATTGGGAAGCTACTGCATAATTGGACTGATCATCTGGCTCATTCCATCTCCCATGGCCACCTGGCTTCCTTCTTCACACCCTTTGCAGTGAGTGAGTGCATTGGCCTGTTCCTCCCTCTGGAGCTCTGGCATTTGGGGTTTCTGGTGTACCGTGTGGTAGTGGAGGG
>NW_008586229.1:0-66357 GCF_000691845.1 Merops nubicus | reverse complement strand
GCAGGGGCTGCCGCTTGGCCATGGAGCTCAGGAGCCGCGCGGGGACGGCCGGGGCACCCAGCTCCACCTGCGGGGAGCACAACAAAGGCCACGTCGGGGGGGGACCCGCTTGGGAACGGAGCAGTTCTCCAGCCTGGACCAGCTCTGGTGTTGCAGGCTGATGGTGTTAGGCACAGAGGCGGCCCACAGCCAAAGGCATCTTCCTCTGGGGATGTCTCTTCCTCCTCATACTCTATAGACTCAAAGCTTTCCTATGTGATGTTACTTCCAGCAGGCTGTGACTCGCACTGCTTTTGAGTGTGAGCTTAGTTCAAATATTACTAGTTTGAGACAGGTACAGTGTTACTGAAAATGTATATACTAAAGTACAATATGAAATGTATATGTGTTTTAAAATTATATATACAATATACATATTCATTGTAAAATACATATATTAATTACTCTAAAGGTTTTTTTTTAAAAAATGTATCTTAAAAACATGGCTTTTTATAGATAAGTTTAAAGGACTAATGGCATTTAGCTCTCAGATAAGCACTTCAAAATGAATGACACACATATGATGGTATTCTCCTCTGGATATTTTTAAGTATTTGGTACCAGTGTCTCAAAGAAAGGCTACTTTTCACAAGTATCTGTAATAAATGGATGACAGGATTTTCTTATTCCTAACTGGAATCCTAATCTTGATGTTGCTTTTGTATCTATTAAGTGTGAAGGATTAGTGCCCTCTGTTAGAAAAAGTTAACAACTATTTTCATGCATTCTGAAAACAGTACAACCCAAGGTGGATTTCCTGTGTCCACAGCAAGATGAAAATGCCAACACGACCCCCCATACTGTGAGAACACAACAGATACTAAAATTGCCAATAGATCTTTACAGAAGAGTCTCTGTATTATAGGGAGCAGCCTTAGATGCTGTGAAAACTTGGGATCGTGTGCTGAAGCACAACTCCAGTAAAATTCCTCTGCATTACTGTACATCATGCCAGGTAACTGTGTGAAGTGGAGGTGGCTTTTATGGTCACTTCATAAACTTCATGGAGCATCAGGTAAGGATTATATATTTTGTTGCTTACCAGCTGTTAAGTGTTGTGATATGGAACAGCTTCTCTGCATTCACTGGTGGACAGACAGCAGGATCTTACCTGTGCCATGTAGATGACTCTGGTGATATCTCTTCCATTCACTACATCAGGTTCCAGGATCCAAGCACTTGGCAGAATCTCCCCTCTCACCACTTCTTTGCAGGGGTGAGGCATGGACGTGTCATGGACAGACTGGACAGCCAGGACTGACAAGTTCTCCTGAACATGACAAAGTGTGAAGATGACAATTTGAAAATAAAATTATGCATATGATAATGGTGTCTTTGTTTGCTATGAGGCATATGTTTCATAGCACTTACCTAAGAGATCTCTATTAATAAGATTTATTACATATATTTTGTCATAACCTTGCAAGTTTGTAACCAGAATATACTGAGTAACACTTGTGTTACTGCCCAATGGGACCTGGTTGAGGACTGTCATACACAGGAGGGCTTTATACATAATTCACTCATGCCACATCAGCATGGCTTTTATTCCTGCCACACTGCCACTTCTGGAAATATGAGCATGGGCTGTACTTCCTTCTCTCCTTTGTCCCTGCACCATGAGTTCAGAGCATTTACTCCTCTATGCTTCAGAGAGAACGGTCCCTTTACCTCTTTGGCTTCTACAGTAATGCAGCAGAAATCCCGGGGCTGCTTTAGGTAACACAGGGAGGTGTCAGTCACTAAGTATACTGTGAAGAAAACACCAAAAGAAAAAAAAAAAAGAAAGGGAATTAGGCTTTTGACAACTTTAACTTGTCCCAATTTCCCCACAGCCCTCAAATGTATGTGCATATTTTGACTGCTTGTCGTCCAAGAGCAGAGCTGTGGTTAATATGCTATAATGTGTCATTAAGATGCTTTTCCAAGCCACTTAAAATTTATTTTTGACCCTCAAGCCACTGTCTTTAGCTGCACTTCTGCACTGAGATGTGTTTAAAATTAGCCTTACTTCGGAAAACTCTGGCAAAACTGAAATCCCCATATTAAATAATGACATTGTTTATTCACACCTGAAGAAATTCAATAAGAAACCTCTAACTTTCTTCCTGGCTGCCAGGCTGAGCTGTGAAGTACCCAGTGATGCTGGTGGCCAGCTGTTGGTGCTGGTACTCACCCAGCTGAATGTGGCTGGTCACCTTCCTGTGCACCCGAGCTGTGTTGATCGTTCTGTCGTACAGGTGCCTTTTGCCAGGGTCTCTCACTAGGCCCCACACGCTGGGGAGAGGCCTTTCTATGACTCCTGCTCCCAGAAACCCGTGCCTCGTTGCTGAAGGGAAGACTTTGTAGTAAACCAGCACCTCTTTTTCTGTACACTGGTATCTGTCAGGGACAATGAAAGGTGTTTGCACACAGGAGGGCCAGGCACATAAAAGGCCTCGCCATGAAAAGTCCTCCTCTTAAAAAGACCTGCTGTGAACTTACTTCCAACCAGCTGCTGCTTGGCACATGTAGAGATTCCTCAGGTCATGAGAGCATGCTGCCATCACCTTAGAAAAGAATGACAAATGTACAGGTAAGAGCAAGTTCTATAAACTATGAATTGTGCTCAGTGCTGCTGCACTTAGCTTCTACTCATCCCACGACGCTGCCTTTACCACAGATAGCTTTACAGTGCTAGTAATCCTTAGGGAATAGTAACAGCCTGTCCCATGCTCTGCTGATGGAGAATATTTATATATAAGCCTTTCTAGCCTAAACTATTGTAAGAAAATGGGAGATGGGGGGAGCATCTGTCTCCAAATGACACTGAAGTTTTTCTACCAGTGTGAAATAAGCAGGTCACATGCTTTCCTTCTACCTACTCACACCCTGTCATAGGTGGCTGTGTACAACCTGTGCTGTAGGAATTCTTGGGCACTGGGGGAATTCAGCAGTTTCATCAGCTTCAGTCAAACACTTCAGCTAACATGCAACAGTCTCCTGAACCCCACAGCTGCAGCCTGGCTCACTCTCCCCACCACTTAAAATTGCTCAGTGTTTCTGTAGCTGACACCTGGGTAACCATCATCAGTGCAGGACAACAAGGCTTGTCCCTCCCATATTTGCTATGACCTCCAGTAGGAGATAGAGGAATAAGTGAAAAACTCTATTTATTTACTTACCTCGGTGGTAGCATTAGCCAAGACATGTTTGGATAAATCTTGGTATCCTTTTGTTGAAGAGGAGCTGGCAGAAATAGTTAATCCATGAGTGAACCCACAGCTGATGCTACTAGAGGGAAGGGGTGGCTGAATTCTGCTGGCCTCTGCAGGAAACAAAAAGCCACAGAGGAATAAAAGAAATGAAAAGGAAACCCACCACTATACCACTATTCTACTGTTGTAGGGACTTAATCCCTCCCTGGGAGCACCCAATCCACCTGATCCTGAGGAAGGACTGGGTGACAGCCCTTGGCTACACAATCTCTGTGTTAGTGATTACACTGCAGTTACCTCTTGTGTTGCTTAAGTAAATTTAATAGGTTTTACCACATAAAAGCTAATAAAATAACTTAAAGAATAGGCAACATCAGGCTTGAGGATAAAAAAAAGAACTTCAATGTACAATCCTTACCTCCACCCCCTCCCCACCATTCCTTGGTTCATTCAAAGCATTATTTTGGTAGCCTCTTAGGACACATCATAAGACCAACTTCAGAGGGCCTAAATCACCTTTTACTTTTTCAATAAATTCTAAGCAAGCTCTGGCTACTGGTTGATAGCATTTTTCCAAAGCCATGTAATGGTAGAGACATCCTCAAAAAAACTAGAACCAGATTTTGATTTTCATAAATAAGGCATCTTATTAGGCTTTGGGCTACACCTCAAACACAGGCAGACGTGTGTTTTACTTACCAGATGTTGAATCCTTCTGTAGTTGCTCTAACACATAAAGCTGACTGTTTCTAACAGCTGAACGACCTCGTGTGTCTCTTGAAAGCAATGCAGTTCCAGAAGAAACCTGATTTAAGAAAGAGAAGTGGGAGCTTTTGGTCTGGACTGGGAAAAAATGCATTGTGTTAGAGAGCAAGTAGAATATTCGTAGCAAATGTGCCTTACAAGGTTGGAAGCTTCTCTTGCTCAGGAGGTAACTCCTCAGCCTTTCCTCTGGTCAGGAAATGATACCTTGGGTCAGGAAATGTAGCCAAGCAAGTGCAGGGAGCAGGGGGGTTATTGCAGGGGGTTTGGTCTAGATGACCTTTGGTCCCTTCCCACCCAAACATTCTATTGAGGGAGGCACATGGAGCATACCAAATTCTGGTTTATCACAAGAAAAGGCTTGTTGTTTCTAAAACATTTGACAGATAGTGGCATTACTGACAAGAGCAACACTATCTGCTTTTCATCTGTGAGTTTAAAAAAGAAACAGAAACCCCTGTGTCACTGCCCTTTGCAATCACATAGTAACCCTTCCTCCACCCCACGTCACCCCTCTGGGGACTGGTGACACAAACCTGTCCAGCTTCACAGCTGTGACAGGATATGAACCACTTCAGAACAGGTTTCTGTTCTTACATATCCTGTTCTGTTCTCTGTCACTGTTGAAGCACCAGGAGCCCCCAGCCTCCCAGGCCAGCTGTTCCTCACCTGTGCCTCCTGGCTGCTGGGGTTACTGGCAGTGTACGTGGCAGTGTTACTGCTGTTGTAACCAGATGTTGGGCCAGAGGAGAGGCTGAGGCTGGAGTCTGTACATAAAGTGCTTGTACTTGCAAGAGTCTTCAGCCTCGCTTCTTCCTGCAGTGGGTATCACAGCATTACCAAAAAACCTCACACAAAACTTGCCTTGCACACAGCCAGTCAAATTGATGGTAACAACAGAGAAAGAGGAATAATTTAAAGAATATGAAAATTCAAAGAATAATTCAAAGAAGTCCAGTTTCTTTCAAGGAGTGTGGACAAGAAGCATTACCTTGCCATACATAAAGTATTAAATAAGAAGGCTCATTTGGAAGACCAAGATTATATTAACCATACAGTGAATCACCCTGTAAAACCTGCTAGTCTGGGAAAAAAAGCACCTTCTGCTGTTATTCTTCCCATACAAGAGTCCAGGCTGTCAAAGCAAGGCTAGGATGTTTTTCAGGGGAAAAAGAAGTTCCCTTCAGTCCCCTTTTTCTCCTTTTCAGTCCCATCTGTTGCTCTTTTCCTACTTCTCAAGTAGCTTCTGACTTAACTTGCTGCTCAAATGTATTTGTTAAAGACTGAAGATTTTACTTCAAACAATGCAACTACTCAATACCAGCCCACAAGATGGAATAAAAATTACATAAGAACATACTGAGAACTTCAAGATCATGGATACTTTCTAGGGCAGTTTTAACTTTGGTTTTCCAACTCAGGTGAATGATGTCTACATTTCACAAGAAAAATACAGGAGCAGATGTAAGACCCAGTCATGCAGAGGAGGTGCCTGAGTTCCAAGTGCCTTAAAGGGTGCAGAGCAATGAAAGGAGAGTTCACCACGTGTACACACATATGAGGAGAGGAGGTCTGCAGCTACAACTGAAGCTGCACTGTCAGGCAGTGACAAAGGTTACTGCATAAAAGCATAGTTAGAAACTGGGCAGAACAGGCACATCCTAACAAGCTATTGTCCTTGCATCTGGGAGAAAAATCCGACACTTGGACTGTGCAAGGTGGGTAACCAAGTGCAGAACTGAAAGCCCACAAGTATGGGACAAATACACACATGGAGGACAACCTCAAAAGAGAAACAGAAGGAGGAGAATAAAGGCTGTTGTGTTTAAGTACGTACTGAAATAAACTCTGTTTACCTTAGCAAACTCTTGCATAGGCTGGGCAGATGCCTCTCAGGATGGCTGTGCAAATTTGAGCCAGTGAGAAAACATTGAGAGTTTCTTGTACATAAAATGTGACTTCAGGAAGATGCAGTTCAGAAGCATGAACAGTATTCAGTTCAGTATTACTGAGATTTTTTTAACCACAGATTGGCACTTAGTTCTTTGGCTTTTCTATGCTGATATGTATCAAACAAGAGAATCAGCCACAGGAAAAGCTGATTTTAAATAAATGCAGTAATGTGGCTCATGCATCAAGGCTTCCTCTGCAGCACTCACCCTCTGCAGCTGGGAGGAGAGCTGCTCCCGCAGGCGCCGCTTCTCCTGCTCAGCTCTCTCCCGAAGTTTGTCCCTGGCTCGTGCAATCTCAGTTTTGGTTTCCTCTCGTGCCCTCTGGTAGTCTCGGAGCAACAGTTCAATGTCTGAGGGGTGCTGAATGCTTCTTCTTTTTGGTTCTTGAACTCTGTAAGGATAGGTAAAAGTGGGGGAAGACACACGTAACTACTTGAAATCACCTGACAAAATACCATGAGAAACTCCTCTTTCAACACAGAACAGGAAAATTTGCCAGAAAAACAATTAAAAATTATATTAGTCTCCCAAAAAACGTTTCTACTTCCTCTCTAAAGGCTGCATGGACATTAACCTTGGAAAACTCTTCAGACTGCAAGTCCAGTTTACCACTGAGATCACCCCATGATTGCACTGGTTATGCTTTGGCAAACTGCACACAGAATAAAGGTGTTGGGAAAATAACTGTCTCCTGACCTACCACAAAGGAAGCAGAAGTCATTTAGGGGATATGGCGGGGGAGGAGAAACTCAAATTCTAAATGGTGAAGGGTTGCAGAACTTTTTAGATATTTAACATGGAACTTAACTATTTCATGTGGCTTTTAAGCTAGTGAAGGAGTAAGAAGGCAGATTGGTCTATAATGAGTCAAGACTCCACACTTGGGCTGTCCCCCATCACACACAGAATAAATCAGATGCTTATCATGGACTGCAATAAACTAGACAGAAGATTTTCATGAACATTCTCTACAATCAGGGACATGTTTTTCCTGAAAGCACTTTCTATCCCAAACTTTAACCCTTCCTCATTGTTCTGCTGCCACAGAAGTCTCAGAACCATTAATATGCCCCAATTGTGAACATTGTTGCTGTGCATCAGGCCAGAAGAGAGGTTTCTACTGCCCTACCTGGTATTTGCCACCACATCCCTTCTCAGCTGCTGCAGATACTCTCGGCGTCTGCTGGGCAGATCTAGATCCTTCTGACTTGCATCCAGTGTCTGCAGCAGACTCAAATGCTTCTGAGGACTCAGACTTCGGCTTCTTTGGTATCTTTGGAGCCGTTTTTCTCTTTCCTTCCTCAGAGTTTCAATAGTCCTCATGTGTCTGTCAGGAAAATGTGATTAGAGCAATAAAATACATCCTGCAAAGTTACATTTTCTAATATTTAAATCATAGAACAATTTGAGCTGGAAGGAACCTTAAAGTTCCAAGCTCCCTGCCACGGGCTGGAACACCTCCCACTAGACAACATTGCTCAAAACCCCACCCAACCTAGTCCTGAATGCCTCTAGTGATGGGGCATCTACCACATCCCTGGGCAGCCTGTTCCAGTGTCTCAGTCCCCTCAGAGTGAAGAATGTCTTTTTAATTTCTAATCTAAATGTACCTGCTTTCAGTTTGAACCCATTACCCCTCATCCTATTACTACATGCCCTTGTAAAAAGCCCCTCCCCAGCTCTCTTGTAGGCAGATATTAGGTATTATTCGTAATGTAAAATTTATAGACATCTAATACCGTACAATCCCCCTGTGAATGCCCCTTTGGCCACATGCTGACAAATGATGCAGAAATTCTAGAACTCCACTGCTTTTAGAACAGTGGGAAATGTGTAAGAGGGTCTTGGTTTCTGCTTCTAATGGCTCAGAGGCAAACTGAGGACAGAGACTCATGCAGCTACTTCTAAATTTTCTTAGTTACAACAAGTTCCTAAACTGACTTCTATAATCTAATTGCTAAAATCTAGGATCTTGGGTTTTTTTCATTATTTATTTTTTATATTTGGGGGGGGGGGTTAATTTGTTTTTGAATATTCATACAGCAGCATTTATTCACAGAAGCATGGATGAGATATTCCCACAGAGTGCATCAATTACTTTTACATTGCAAGAAATCAATTAACTATATTCCCCTGATCAACAGGTACACATGATCACTCTCATAGCTGCTAGAAATTTGAAGAGGGATGTGACACTAGATTTTAATTAAACTGAATCTTATGATTTTCCCCATTTTCTTGAGGTAACCCCAAACTTTTGCCTTAAATGTGTTACATAATTGTGTATAAAAGAAGTGTAATACTATATCCCCTCACGTACAGTTCAGTGAGTGTGACTCAATGGTTAAGTGCTCATTACTCCACGTTCCTCACGCTTCATGAAGCGAGGGCGGGGTGTTCTCAGCACACTCCCTACCCCACCACCTGTTAAGTCATTTACCTCTCGTAGAGCTGCTGCCTGACCGGCCGGGGCAGCGGCTCCCCCAGAGGCCCCCTCGCCAGCGGCTCCTCGGCGGCCCCGCTCTGCAGCAGCCTCAGGAGGGCGTCCGTCTCCCCGATGCCGTAGTTGAGCTTTGCCTCGGCCAGCTCCACGGTGAGGGGGTGCTGGTGCAGGTCCAGGTGAATGCCAGACATGATCTGAGCACGCTCTCGCTGGAGCCTCTCGATCTCTCTGCTCCTGCTGTCCCAGAGCTGGGAGTTCCCTTCCGCTGCTGTGCTTCCAGGCTTCCTTCCAGCCGGACTTCGGAGATCGGTTGCGCTGTCGCTCCAGCTGAGCGACGAAGGAGGAGAGCTGCCCTTGACACCACACCAGTTGCTGAATTTATTGTGTACGGGCAAGTCACGCAGACTGTAGCTCCGGGGCCTGTAAAGCTTTGCAAAAGTACTGTTCTTGTGGAGAGGAACTTCAGTGTCACAGTCGCTTTCGGTGACGCAGTCTGTATTGTCATCTTGGAAAGACGTCTGCACATCGCTCCCAGCGGAGGGTGGGGGAGGGCAGCTGCTTTCATTGTGCCAGGAGAAATCGTGGAATTGTAGAGAAGATGTTTCTACCAGAGATTCTGAGGACGTGCCAGCGTTTGTCTTACTTGAACAAGTGGCGCTAATTCTTTGATTAAAAAGGAAGTTGGCATTTGGAGGTGAGGAGTAGTGAATCGAAGCACTATCAGGATTACCAACAGGCTTTTCGTGTCCAGTTCCAGCTGAAGCACCCTTTCCTCCCCTCGTGACATACATACAACGAAGCGACCGTGCCAGTGGACTGTGGTCTCTGAGATCACTTGTCAAAACTTCCCTGTGGCCCGACACCTCCAAAGTACCACTAGAGTGATACAGTCGCTTGGCACAAATGGTAGTGCGGGTGTTGACCGTCAGTCTATGCTGCCGTTCCAGGTCTTTTGAACCATCCCGTCCTAAAAGCTCTTTGGCTGCTTTCTTATCTGAGAAGCTTCCAGATTTGTTTCTCATGCTCTTGTGTTCTCTAGAAGCACTAGATTCACTGTCTGCCTCTGTCTGTGAAAAGTTGTCCACATGAGGTTGCCTGCTGCACTGTGCACCCGCCCTCTGCTTGCTCTCGTTGTGAAGGGGACTTGAAACATCATTGGGATATCCAAGAGGTTCCTTAGTAGGGCAGATGGACTTGTTATAAGCAGCCTGGCTGCTGGGGCTAGCACTAAGAGTAAGAATAGGGGAAGAGGCCCTGTCGACTAGCAGGGTGTTTTTGTAACAAAATTTTCTTTCTCCTGGAACCTCCAGTTCATTGACACTTCTTTTATCCTGAGCATAAAACGCTGGAGATTGAGAAGTGCTACCAGTAGGGCTGCTCACTACAGTGCATGAAGAACTGTCTTGCCCTGACTTCAGTGAAGATGATGTGACAGATGAAACTCTGGTACTTGCAAAACCAACATTCTGCTGTGTACTTGATGATGTCTTTTGAAACTCTAAGATAGAAGTGGAGGCTCTGGGTAAGAGAGGCAGACGCATAAAGGAGTCTTCCAAAATGCTGTCAAGGCTGTCGTGGAAGTCAGGATTGCCCAGATTTCTCATCTCTGTTTGTTCCTGTGTCCTCTCTTTAAGAGAAAGTGTTTCCTCTTTCCTTTTGGGAATCTTACCTACTACATCTGCACCTATTCCTTTCCAATCAACATTTACTGCCCGAGCTGCCCTCAATTCGTTTTCCATTTTTGCCTCCACTTGCTTTTCTTCATGTTTGCTTTGAGGTTCTTCCAAGACCTCAGTTTGAGTGCCTACATCTGCTGTAGTCTGGGTGCAGCTATCTGATCTAGTAGCCTTTACAGCCTCTTCAGTTCCTCTTTGGCTGATTTTGGCATTCTGCTCATTCTCTATCATACTCTGTTGGGAGAGGTTTCCCAACAGCTCAGAAGTGTTCTGAATGAGCTGTGACAGATGCATGGACAGGTTCTGCATGCTTGTCCAAGAAGAAGGCTGATGAAATAAATCTTTGTTTGCTTCCTGCTTTCTTGCAGAAACATCTGTATAGCTTCTCTGCTGTCTTCTTTGCCTTTTATACCTTCCTGTCGTTGCTGTTTGTGTTCCTTGCTCACATGTAACCCCTGGTTGTTTTTTGGAAGACATTTCAGACTCAGAAGGATATAATAGTACAATTTCATCAACCTGCATTGCAGAGTTACTAGGTTGAGCCAAAGGATTCTCAAATTCAGCAGTGTTGTTTCCTGGACTAGTTTTCAACGTTTCACTGGATATGTTGCTACACTGCTTAGTACTGTCACTGGAGTATGCAGACTGAAAGTCTTGTCTGACATCGTCCCATCCTTGAAGACCTTCAATGCTGCTCAAAGTGCTTGATAAAACTTTTGCTGTGGCATACGAACTGAGATGAGAATGAAATGGAGAATTTTGAGCATTCAATCCATTGTCTACACTGGAACATCTCATAACTTTACGATTTTCCAGGTTTATAGGAATTTGATTGCAGGAAACGTCACTTGCACTTCCAAAAACATACTGTTTCCAGCCAATCTTGCAAGATCCATCTCTTTGCCATGGATGAATATATGGGTTGATATCACTTGAATTAAAATGCATTGTATCTTTATTGTCTTGCAAAAATAAATCTGTTTCTGGCTGGTATCCAGCTTCGCCAACTTTCCCTTCACTACACTGAGTTACAGAACTACTCTTGGAATGGACATCTGCTTCTGCACCCAGGGAACTGTGACCTGTGTGCAGCAAGGATGGTGGAGATTGAGTGGTACAGTCTTTTAAAGACTGGCTGCTTTGGGTTCTTGCTGCAAAATTTTGTAAATTTTGTGGGTCACACTTTGCAAGCTTCTTAGTTTGTGTCGCTCTTTGCTGAAATCTGGGGCTAGATTTAACCTGTAGAAAGTTCTTTGATTCCTGCTTTGAAAATCTTTCAGTTCCATGAAGATCATCTTCAGTTGGTGATGGAGGTTCTACGCTCATATTTAAATCTTGTAGTGATTTAGATGCAGAATATAACAAAGGATCTACCTTAGATGAAGCTTCCAAACCATATTCTATATCAGAGAAGACAGCAATAGCTGGAGCTGATAGTCTGTGACTTTGTAAATAAGGTCTCTGTTCACTTTGTTTACAGCTCTTTGTATTATTCCGTGTAGTAGAATATGATCTTTTGCTCCTGAGTTGCACCAATTTGGATTCTTGAGGAGACAAATAATGTTTTTCTGGTAAAAACTTTAGGGAGGTACTTTCATTATTCTTTGCAGAAAATTTTAGTCTTTCTGACTGCAGAGTCTTATTCCTCATTATAACATCTCCTGCTGTTGAACAACTGTCAGCATCATGACTATCAATGCTTGAACCTGTATTATTTTTGCAAAGTAAAACTTCTTTTCTACCATCTGTATTTGTTGTATCTAGCACCTGTTCTATCTCTTCACCTGTAGGCACATACTGACAATTATCTTGTAGATCTGCAGGTTTTTTTCTAAAACCCAAGACAGTGTGGTACACTCGTCTGGGATCAGTGCTTCTGCTGAACGTGGGATATGTTGGACTATACGAATTGCAGGTGTGTTCAGGACCCACATCAACACCTCCTGGACACAGACTTTCCCACATTGTAACTTCTGAGCCTACTACTTCATTTGCACAATCTGAGGATACTAGATTAGTTTGCTCTTCAACAAGTTCTCTGCTTAATGTTTTTCTGTGCTCTGCCTTTACTGCAAAATGTTCAGCCTCGGTATTTGAATGCAGTTCTTCCAAATTTCTGTCAAGTAGTTTTCTCCTCTGTCCCTCTTTAACAAGAATTGCCCTTCTAGTATTCCAAAAAGGTAAAGATGGCAATAAAAGAGAAGTAGCATTTTCTACTTTATCTGTGTGTTCTGTGAAAGCTTCTTGTGGTGGAACTTTACCCCAGTGGTGCTGATCAGCTTTTCTATCGTTGTCAAATTTTTGACAGTTGCTTCCATATGCAGGTTCCCCATCTACAGCACGGTTTTTATATGGAGTAGAGTCTGTGTCTGATACTGGACAGTGTCTGTTTTCTTTTGCAAGAGACAGTAAGATACTTCCTGACGTATGCATTGGCTCATCAAACACCACAGCCTTATCAGACTGAGTGTCTTGTATTTGCAAAACAGCAAATGGAGAACATCTCAAAACATTTGCCTGTGAAATATCGTACGCGCCAGCTTCACCGTGGCCTGTGTCTGCAGTTAAAGATGATCCTGAAAACGGCGTTAGGGATGGGTGATTGACACTTGCAAGTACTTGGGGGAAATCTTCTTTTACAGAGCATGTATCTGCAGAACTGCTGGACACTTGCTCAGCCAAAAAAGTGTCATGAAATGAGTCCTCAAGATGACCAAATATTAGAGATTTTGAGTCACCTGGTAAACAAGAAGTGTCAAAAGCACTGATGTTCTTGGAGCTTTGAAATGGTGTATCAGCTGGCATCTCTTCTGCAAGGTAGGATGGAAGAGACTTTGATTCTTGACTGCCAGTCTGTCCTTGGCTCTGAAAAGTAAGTGAGCCTGACTCTGGTACAGTCACACTAGGAGTGTTACTGTAGTGTTCTGAGTACTCATGAATTTTATTTTCTTCTATGTCACTGCAGTTCTGAAAAGAACCTTGGATTATTTTCTCCTTTTGATCTGTTTCCACAACTTTTTCCAGGCGTTTACTATTCTGAGCATATGTGGCCTCTGCAACTGCAGAACTATTCTTCCTTTCACTTCCTTTTTGAGAAACATCAGCAAAAGTTACAGATATACTTAAATCAGTTGATTTACTTTCAAAGTACTTTGTTTCTTCAGAGAGAATATTATCATTTTTACCTTTGTCTCTGTTGTTGGCAATAAAAACATCTGTAGATGATGCTGGATGATTCAGGAGACCAAGAGAATGTTCAGAAGTGCCTGAGTTCCTATTATAATTTAGAAACTCTTTCCTGTAATGTGGATTTTCCCACAGAGACTTGTTCAGGACTTCTGAAGGGGTTGAAGTGTTCTCAGCAACAGTGCTGCTTGGTTGGTCTATGCAGCACTCTGTAGAAGTCCAGTGCTCCTGATTTTCTCTGGGCTCTCGCTGATACCCAGCTACACCAGGAAAATCTGCACTGCCATTTTTACTGTTTGTTGTAGTATAGCTTGTGCTTAAAAATTTCTCCTTCTCATCTTGCTGTGCTAAAGTCCCTGAGTGAAGTACTTTCTGAGTTGCATTAATACTGTGAAACGGTTTTTGCAAAGACATTTCTAGTAAAGGATGCATTTCCCCCTGCCCTCGATCTTCCACCACTTCTTGCTCTGAAGAAGACAGTGGGTTTGAATTCTCCAGGAGCAGTGAGTCAGGCACAGTGGTGCCCTTTTCCTCTTGAGCTGCATCTTCCATGGAATTAAGGCAGTCTTTTGATAGTTTATTAACCTTTAAATCCACACTCTGTTCTTCATTAGCATCGTTAACGCCCTGAATTTTATCTTCAGAAGACTCTAATTTTTCCAAGGAAAACAAGCTTCCTTTGGCCCCTTGCTGAAGTACAACAGTTTCACACTCGGGACTGCCTGCACCGTAGGAAGAGCTGTTCTCATTGACAGGTTGCTCATAAGCAGGTACACTGTTAAATACACAGGATTCTTCCTCCTGCCTGTCTTGTGTGGCCCTGGTTTGCAGAAAAGCTACTTTCTCACTCAGCATTTTAGCAGAAACATCTTTGCTTCCCCTCATTTTGTCGACGGTAACAGGCGTACCGACACAGACCTCACCCTGCAGTAACGTTTCGTAGTAAGGCAGAACAGCTCCATTTCCAACACTGATGTTGGATGGTTTTGTAGGTCCTTTCAGTGCAGTGGGAACACCTTGAACAAGATGGGAATCATCTCTTACTCCAAGATATAAAAGATGGTTTACGGACTGGCATGGAGACTCCTTCAGCGAGCCTTCTTGGTTTTTTTCAGTAGACATCAGTGTCGCTGCTGGATTTTGTTGCTTGCTGGTATCTTCACTATTTCCAGAAAAGCTGGTAGACATCCACTGGCTTTCTCTTAAGATTTCTTTTAATCTGCTCTCATCATGTGTCGTTTGGCAGCTGTCTTTGTCTTCAGGGAACAGTTCGTTCAGGTGTTGTAAAATGATCAGTTCTACCTCCTCTGTGTTTTCTGCAGACATCTGCTTTTCTTTGTCTGTTTTGGCCATTTGTACTAGATTCATCAGAGGCACTTTCTCCTCCTTCACTCTGGAACCTACTGGATCCAACTCACAAATATCAGATCTTTTTCTAACAATACTTGCATTCAAGTCTTCTGAAGTGCCATGCTCAGGATATTGCATAGAGCAGCTCATGTATGTATGGCTGTCCTCTTTAATGTGGAGACCTTTAAATTCTTGTTCTATTCTATATTGGTCAATACCTGTACCAGCATCAACCAAATATTCACATGCATCTGTATCTTTCATGACTGCATTTCTTGTATCTGTAAGAGAGTCCACTGAGCCACCATCTTCACTCATTTCAGTAGGATCATGGTAACTTGAATCATCTTCTAACAGTATATTCTCCTCTAGTCCTGAAGCTGTCAGGTATCTTTCAGGGATCTTAAACGGATTTAAAATTTCCTCTTTGTCATCTGTGTCACAATACATCTGATGTAGAGCTGGAGACTCCTCAGTAAATAAAACATTCTCATCTGTGCATATGACTTCTTGCCTCGTAACGATCAGCCCGTCAGTGTTCATCAGGGTAATTTGTTCTTGGCTCCCAGTCACTTTACATTCATTAGCCTTGTCTTCCTGGGGCAAACAGTTTGGTACACAAGGTTCAGTTAAATTGCTAGAGTTTAACTGTCCCTCATTTTCAGGTTTTGCTAGAATATTTCCATGCCTACTTGTGATTAATACTGTTGCAACTACATCCTCTGTATTAAACGCATTTTCTATTGTTTGGTTCATCTGTAAAAGCCCCTCACAAGTATCAAGGAAGCCTGAAGTACTCTGAGTATTATCTGTTGGGTGGGAAGACACAGCTGAAGGAGTGTTTTGGGGAGCAACAGAAAACTCTGGTGCATAAACACCTCTATCTGTTTTCTCCCTTTTTTCTTTTTGGCAAAAGCTGCTTGTTTCAAGTTGGCTGCCAGAACGCACCAGTGCTTGTGATCCCTGAGTGTGCTCTGCCCTGGTGCTGCCTACCTCCAGTTCATCTTTCTCCACCTCTTCATGTGTCAGGCACAGATTTGTATAGAACTCACATTGAACCTCACAAGCTACAATATCAATAGGTTTCTTTGGATTCTGAGATAGACTAATGCCTTTAAAATCCTCTCCACTCCTGTCTTCAGCTACACTTTGGACTTGGACTACTGGGTAGTCAGGTAAACTTTCAGTCTGTCTGGATTTAATTCTCAATGCTTCTTTATCTAATTTGATTGCACAATTCATTAATTTTGTTAATTCTTCATCAGGGTCTGCTTTTGTATTTTGGTAAGGGACTATAGTTTCTTCTGAATCAGTTTCTGGGTTTCTTAAAAATTCGGATTCTTTATTTACATACAGACTCTCTTCTTGAGAAGCAGTAGCTGACATATTTGTGTTGTATTCAAATACTCTTCCCAGCTTTGAGTTTACACCATCTTCAAGCAAGATATCCTCTTGGCAATCACTTTCCAAAAAGGCTTCTTTCTCTTCCCTTGGTTCAAGTAAAGATTTATTCTTTGTTTCTGTTTCCAAGAGACTGGTTGCATCAAATTCCGCAGAAACGTCGGTCACCTTACACATACAGTTCTTCTGCCCTGTTGATTTTGAAGAGGATGCTGTGCACAGGCAGACAGAACGTACATCACAACAACTTCTGGTGGTGCTGACTTCCACAGAAAGATTAGATGTAGCATTGCAATCTCCCTTCACTACTGTGCCATGCTCCACCAGTGTATCATAATTTTCAGTCTCAGATGCACTCTGAAAAAGATCTGCTTTTGGTGAACCTTTGTAAAACATGCTGGAGTTGGCCTCTGGGAGAACATCACTTGTGCTCTCACCAATAGCAGCAGGGAACAACTCAGTGTCTTTTCCATTTCCGTTCACTATGAGATAACTCATTTCATTTATCACTAAGTTTTCATATTTGGATGAAGATTCTTTCTCAGCTACAGACTGAGCATTCAAGACATTGTGTTCTTCGCTTCCACTGCTTTCTTCTCTTCTATTATCAATGCACAATGTAGAATTTTCTGAACTCTGTTGGGATAAGCAACTTGCCTGACTGTCTGCTAAAGCACACTCATGGGGATAATTTTTTGAAAGAGGTTTTCTTTTGAATTCATAATGATTCAGTAAAGACAAGTCTTCACCCTTTGGCTCACATTCTTCAGTGTCTCTGAATGAAGGCACCTCTGGTGCAATATCTGCCAAGCTATCTATGCTAGATTCCATACAGAAAATCTCTTTTTGAGTCATCTCTATTGGCGCTGCAGATTGGTCGTAACTTGTGCTGCGAGCAACAACTAAAGCGTTACATTGATACGTTGTCTTCTGTGAGGAAACACCTGTCTCTCTTGTTTCTTCTGCAGATATTCGTTCACAATCTGTTTCTTGTGTTGTTTCCAGATCACTCTCCCCAGACCTGAGGAGGCCAACTGCAACAGCTGATTCTGCTCCTTGGCCAGAGAATGTCTGAAGCTCATAACTGTTGACTAGAGAATGGTTCTTGTTTTTTAAGTCACTGAGAAAGAAACCTTCATCACAATATGTTGGTATCTCCCTTCTTGGAAAAAGCTGCCCATGGCTTCCAAATTGGGCTTGTTTTACCTCTGTTGAGGTCATATTATGAGCAAGTCCTGTAGAAAATTCAGCAGCAGGTGCACTGACAGATGCACTTCCACTGCCTGAATCTGTTGTACTTGATTTTGTCACCAATTTATTGTAGTCACCATCGAGGTCATCTTTTTCAAAAGTTCTGAAGAAATCATCCTCGAAATCTGCATCTACACAGCCATTTTTCTGCTCTGAGATTTGCATAGGCAACACAGAAATAAAAGGTGTCTTTTCCAGACTGGGATCTTGCGTCAGCTCTGGAGGAGTTATGGGGAGAGAATTCTCCTCTTTCCTGGATACCAGTGACAAGCAGTCTGCAGTGGAGGCACTTTCCAAACAGCTGAACGTTTCCGTGCATTCCGTGGTAGACATGTAAGTAGATAATTCATTCAGTTGTTCTTGTTCAGGATGATTTGACCTTGAATGTTTGTAATAATCATGCTTTGCTGAAACAGGAACAAAAGAGGAGCTTGGTCCTACTGAGCTAACAAATGAGGACATTACATTTTGAGATTCCGAGGAAGAATTTTCATTAGAATCTGTCCATCCCTTAAGAATCTTATTTAACAATCTACTCTCAGAAACCCTGCTTGCAGTTGCTGTTGTTTCAGGTAAAGGTACTTCTGATGTGTCAGAGGAGAAAACTGTGTTTAATTCATTTATACGATGTGAGAAGTGAGTAATGCTGCGTATCTGCTTAGAGCCAGAAACAAAAGCAACTTCAGCAGCTGACTGCTTTAGTTCATCTTTCCTTAGCCAAAGCTCTGGTTTGGAGCACAAATGAGCTTCTTGAAATTCCAAATTTGCATGGGAAGAAGGTGCTGTTATTCTGGGGCTGCTGAAGTCAACCTTTGAGTCACAGGAAGACCAAGCATCAGTAGTAAGCAAAGGATTTCCGCTTGCACAATACAGTCTTCTACCACGAGACCTTTCTTGTTCTACAAAGGAGACTTTTGTCCCCTTCAGCAACTGCTTGCAAGCATTACTGGAGGCAGGCTGTGGTTTAGTGTCCAAATAAAAGGAACTGCTCAGCTTCAAATCGTAATTTGTCCCTTCTGTATCTCTGTCACAGGCCTTGGACTCATGCTCTTCCTCAGTCTGCACAGTTGGTGATGTAGGGGTTTGTAACTTCCAAAAAATCTCCGCTGGCACTTCATCAGAGGAATCAGATTTGGATTCTTCTACTGGATCTTCTGCTGGCATCTCTTCTCCATCAGCCAAGCTGTCCAGAGAAAAGCTTCTTTCAGGCTTTCCCAGTCCCCTTCGAGATATGTAGGTCACCAGAGGGGAAATAGGGTGATCAGTTCGGCTTTTGTAAAGCTTAGCTGGCTCGTGCGGGGCCTCTGACTTGTGAAATCGGCTCTTGCTTTGCTTTTTGGCTTTATTTTCCTTTTCTATCAGAGAGTCTTGTGACATTTGACTGTCATCGCTCTCAGAATCCTCTGGGTTGGCAAGACACCTGTTTCTGTCAAAATCCTCTTGTTTTGGTTTCTCTGTGAAAGCTTTCGCATAAGCGCAGGAGAGAGAATCTACAGAATAGGAACTGTCAGTATCAGAAATCTCATTTTCATCATCCTCTTGCCAGTTGCCCAGCACATCTGTGGCTGTTTTGGACACGCCAGCACTCAGCATCTCAGCACTGTGCCACTTTTTCTCTACATAAGAGAGTGGTGCCTGTGTGTTCATCTTCGTGAGGTTTCCTACTGATGTTGCCACCATCATAAATTCTTGCTGTTCCACTGATGACTTCTCATGACCTGGCAAGGCTGAGTTTGGTGCTCTCTTCCAGTTCTTGGCTGTCTGGTTTAGATGGACTGATGGTGGGTTTCCAGACACCACTTTCTTCATTTCCTTAGGAAAGTTTTCTGCAGAAGACCTGTGGCCTTTTCCATTGATATCCATGCTAGTCTTTTTATTGGCTACCTGAGCTCTATTTTGTTCTAGATTGCTACTTGCAGGCTGACTTAGATCTCTTAGCACCTTTGCTTTTGTCATTCTTTTCCCTGTAATAAAGGTTTCAGGCTCATCTTTCTCCTTAAAAAGATCAAGAGAGGAGCCTTTAGAGGTCTGGGTTTGAGATCCAGCTTGCCCTGGGTTGTCATCCAACATTTCAATTTTTTGATCATTTTTATTGATGTAAGCCATGGTAGCTGAATCATTAGAGTCTTTTTCTGCTCCTTTTTTATTTCCAAATGAAGATGTTTTCTGTTCTTCAGTTAGCTGCCTCTGGACTGAAAAGGGGATCCCTTTTTCATCATTAAGGTCATCACTCCCAGAAACATCTTTACCTCTTTTGTAAAGATGTTCTACAGATGACAACCTCCACTTTGTATTGCCTTCACAGCATTGATCAGTATTTGGTGAGGTAGATAACTCTGAGACAGTCTCCCCATTCAACAAACAGCTGTGGAAATAAAGAAGAAATAAAGCCTAGTCATCATTTGGATAATGTACTTAACAAAACTGCCACATCAGAGATGTCTTGTAGTTAAGAGTAATAATACACCAAGTAACAATCTTAATGCCCTTCAAAATCAAATTCTAGCAATGAATAAATAAAACAAACACATACAAAATTCTCCAGTAACCATACAATCCCCCAGATATCCTAAAATCTGTTCTGCAGCACAAAAGAATTGCTCCATGCTGTGTGTTACACCTTGGTACCTAGTCTCTGTAGGCTGAAGTAGCTGCAAACATCAGTGAAAAATAAAGGATTGTTCTAAGTCACAGAAATCTACTTAGCAGAGTTTAGCTATTTCCTGTCACTAGGACCATGCTGTGATAGACAACCTGGCACCCCAACTTCTTAGAACTCCATAGAGATGTTTATTCAGCTTGAGAAAGGCTGGACAACTTAGGAGTCCAATCCAGAATCACCTCAGGTACTCTGAAGGAAGAGTTTGACCCTAATCAGGATAATACGATGCAGAAATTAGTATTTACCAACAGTTTGAACAAGGTAAGAACAAGAGTTAAGCTGGCTCTGGAAAGCATTCACAAGGAGGTAAGAAGTGCAGAAGGGCTTGAGAGACCAATGTAGAAGATGGTGAGAAACACCACATCTAAGAGCTAAGCATGGAATGTACTGTGTAGGTCAAACAGCTCTGTTGTGATATGAAATACAGTTAAGTTCGCAGACATTGCAAGTTCTGGGATTGTTTTACTACACTGAAAGGAATGCTGTGTTACAGGTGGCCACTGAAATTGCCTTGAATTAATTTAGTTTTCAGTGTGCAGAGGAACTGGCAGATGTTAACTCACCTGGGTACCTGGGGCAGATGTGGAGTACAGAATGAACGCTGCCTGTGCTGCGAGGAACCTGAACCCAACGACTTCCTTCTCTTTTGCAACTGGTGATCCAAAGCGGACCAAACAGCAGTGTTTTCATTTAGGACTTGGGATTGCTTCACACACTCTTCACTGAGCCAGCAGCTAGCTTCTAGCTGCTCTAGGTTTTGCTTGGCTTCCAATAACTTCTGCTTCTTGACTATTCTTTCCAGATGGAATTTGACCTTCTTCCGTCTTATGTTTCTTTCTGCCTTTTTTAAGGAGTATCTCTGCAAGAGCTCCAGCTGCACCAGCCTCTTCTTGTTCTGCTGCAGCAGGGAAGGGCAGATTTCCAGCCCAAACGTACTCTGCACCTCGGCCTCTGCATACAGCGTAGGCTCTGTTTGCACTGCAAACTCCCTCTGCTGTTGCTGAAGGGCAGCCAGTCGTTTATTCTCATTTATAAGCCACTGCTGGTCTGTAAACAAAACAATGATTGAAAGAAAGTAAAAATTGTAGGAAAGGCTTTTTTTACTGTCTTGTTTCTTAATTTAATCAGCCTTCAGAGCTCATTTGAGAACAGAATTTCTGTGCACATAGCTCAGAGTCTTGACAAACTATTTTCCTTGTTCAAGCTAAACCAGAACCAATTCTCTGCTCAATGACTTTACTTTTCAGCTCAGTCTTTTCTAACTAAGTGCACTTTCTGAAGGTAATGGCATGCTTTTGCAGACACCACCTGCTAGAAGTGTAGTGCTTGAGTTACTACCACGGGCTGGCATGTGCAGAAAGGCTCTTGCTTACTTGCTCCTACAGAAACTTTAGGTCACTGCTAAATCTTGGTACCACTATGGAGTGCCATGCATGAAAGGGTTGCAGGTAAAAAAGTCACACCTGTGGGAAGAAGAAGACAGGAGAGGTGACCCTAAACTGACCAGCGAGGGCATATTCAGTATAAAGCTGAAGCATCACAATAGTCAAGCTCTCTTCTTTAATGGCTGACATCCAAGGAGGACTCTGTTCATTCTTCTGCCTTTGAATCCAATCCATGAGTCCCTGAAACCTCTTTTTCCTGCTGAATCCAGTCTGAGACTTCCCCAGTGCCTGCCCTGCATCAACAGTGGTGGTGTGACCATCACTGGGGGATTTCAATATTGGCATTGTATGTATTTAATTATTTTCTTATTAATACTATCTTTTTACTGTTACTGTTTCATTAATGCTGGTTTAGTTGGTTTTTTGGGTTTTTTTTTTTGCAGCCCATAAGTCTCTCTCCCTTATTTCCTTTCCTTTCCAGGAAGGCAGAGGGGTTAATAGAGAGAACCAGTCACTTGTTTAGTGGCCAGCCCAGCCGCAAGCCTTGGCAACTATTTAGAGAAAAATGTATTATTGCTGCACTTTATGGATAAGGAAGAGCCTCCCCACTAAGATAAGGAACTGAGTAACAACTGTGAGATATAAGCAAGAGCTTGGCTGATACAGCTAAGGACACTGGTGGATAAGACCTTGTTCATAAGCAAAAAGTAGGACACATTTGAATTTTTCAAAGGTTACATTCAAACACCACCTCAATTTTGTTACAAAGTGGAAGTGTTCGAAGGCTTGAATTCAGTTCTGTGCTCTTTCAGACAGAGGGTTTAGACTCATTGTAGGAAAGCACGACTTCATTACCTTTTTACTGAGAAATATGGTCCTACTTTTGCTTTAATTATTCTGAGGTCACATGTTCAACTTGGTGTTACTTAGGGAATGAAGGTATGTGCACTGAGAGTAGAGTTAACAAGGGAACTATAAGAGGAGGTTGTACAGAGCTAAAGCAGCAAATGGGATTTCATGTACACACTAATGAGCCTTGGGCTAATAAATGCCCACATTTTCAATGAAAAAATAAGCACTTGTGCTTTGAAAAAATAAGCACTTGTGCTTAATAAAGTATTACTGGTGTTTCATCACACCATTTGAGTGGTTTATGTCCATACTAAACCAAATGTTCTTCTCTGTGCCTTTTGCTTCTTTCCTCTTTAACTTGACTGAAGCAACAAAAAGCACCAGCAAACTATTTTCCCTCACTTACCTTGGCATGCTGAAAATGAAGGAGCCCAGAGCCATGCTAAGGAGCTTCTTCAAGCACAGGAAATGGCACTTCTTGTGCTCATCCTTATCAGTGGCAAGTTCAGTGAGCCTGAAGGCTAGACCATGCTATGCCCCAGCTGGGAGGTGCCTCGTTGCTGGGGGCAGCTGCCATGCATGTGGCATGGCCATGAAACCTTCAAAGTGGGTTGAAGACAAAGCTACATGGAAGCCACTGCATAGACACCTGCTGGACAGTTCTGCCAGCCTCCCTAAACCCATCAGATGGAAACTTCTGAAGCAACACAAACCCTGTGTGGCACCTGGCTGAGGCAGAACCACCACAAACTTAATTCCTGTTGCAACTATGGCTGCTCTAGCAAGCACTTGCCAAAACAACCTGATGGAAGCCCACGTATCTTGTACATGAGCACTTCAGCATGTAATGTACTTGAAATAAGTCAAATGTTCTCATGGCAAGGACACAGGTGAAGCAAACACAACTGTTAGCTACCAGGACAAATGTAATCCAAGCCAGACAAGCTTATACCACCAAGTCATTGCATAATTTTTTATAAAATCATCATTCTACTCCACAAAGGGAGTTAGCTTCTCTCCTGTTAATGTCCCCCACAGTTAACAAATGCCAAATAGGCTCACAAACCAACTGATTAGCCTAATTCAATAACTAATTATGTTACCCTTGCTTACACACTTAGTTTTCTCTAAATATTCAGAACCTGGTCTTTGTGGTCAGTGGGGAAGCAGTAGAGAATGCAGAACACCATTCTGATTTGCATTTAACCCTGGATGCAAGACTACTTTATTCCATGTATGGGATGTGCTTCCAGGTTCATCAGAGTGCACTGGCTCCAGTCTGAGCTATGATGAACTGTAATAATCACAAGAAGGGATTACTGAGATCACCACTGCCAGATTGTGTCTGGTGGCTTGGACATGTTCTCTTAACAAAGCAGTGTGTTCACTTTTTATGCTGCTATAAAACTCTACATATTCAGTTGCACAAAACAAACAAACAAACAAAAATCCTTAGCTGAAAATCAAAGTAAAAATCACACACAAGGTTCCTGGAAAGGTAGAGCATTTCTCAAAGGACCAAATATTTTCAAAGCACTCCTGTTTTACTAGCAGCAACAATTTTTTTGGCTAGGCTTCCCTTCAATCTGTAGTCCTTTACTGAGTAAGCAACACTTTGTTGTTTATTTAGGGGGTTAGGAATTAAGAGGTATTTGTCTGATGTGATGAAGGGGGGCTACCCACAGCTTTGCACAGCTGAGCTGCAAGGGAGGAATTTGGGGCTGTGGAAGTTTCCCTGATGTGAGAAATCATTAGTGCAGAGGCACTGCCAGCATCACGTGCATGGTGATTACTGACCTTGTGAAACACACTCAACAATGTGTGAGTGCAGCCCAGAAAGCCAACTGCACCCTGGGCTGCATCAAAAGAAGTGTGGCCAGCAGGTCAAGGGAGGGGATTCTCCCCCTCTACCCTGCTCCTGTGAGACCCCACCCGGAGTGCTGTGTCCATCGGTGGAACCACCAACACAAGAAGGACATGAACGTGTTGGAGCAGGTCCAGAGAAGGGCCACAAAGATGATCAGAGGGCTGGAGCACCTCTCCTGTGAGGACAGGCTGAGAGAGTTGGGGTTGTTCAGCCTGGAGAAGAGAAGGCACTGGGAAGAGCTTATTGTGGCCTTCCAGTATCTGAAAGGGGCCCACAGGAAAGCTGGGGAGGGACTTTTTACAAGGGCTTGTAGTGGTAGGACAAGAGGTAATGGGTTCAAACTGCAAGAGTGTAGATTTAGATTAGAAATTATGAAGTTGAGGGTGGTGAGACACTGGAGCAGGTTATCCAGGGAAGCTGTGGATGCTCCATCCCTGGATGTGTTCAAGACCAGGTTGGATGGGGCCTTGCACAGCCTGGCCTAGTGAGAGGTGTCCCTGCCTATGGCAGAGGGGTTGGAACTAGATTATCTTTAAGCACCCTTCTAGCCCAAACAATTCAATGGTTCTGTGATTAGTGACCCCTACCACAATGAATCTCCTGTCCTGTTTATGTTGGCAGCTCTGTGCACAGCACACACACGGAAGTAGCAATTCTGTGGTTATAACTCTATGGTTACTACTCTGTGGATAAAAGGGAAGGATTTTAGTAATTATTTTAGTTCGTTCTTCTTAGTAACATTTTTAACTTTCACATATGAAGCTTTTTTTTTTTTTTAACCTTTTATTTCCAGGTCTGTTCTCTTTAGCACATTTCTAGCAAGTGGAATATTTGGCAAATACAACTTTCCCTGCAACAGAGGTTCAAGTTCTAAGGTGCTAATTAATCTCTGCTCACAAATTTGTCTCTGCCAGGAGCTGAGGCACAGAGGGCATAGAAAAGCTGGAGAACTTCAGTGGGTTGCCAAGTGAAGAATTGCATTTGGCTGGCAAAAACCACCTGCCTGGCTAAGCTTCTCATGAACACAGCAAAACCAGCAGAATGAGACAGAAGCTGAGTCTACAGAGCCACAAAACAAAGGTATTTGGGGGGAATTGCACTGGTTCTCTGTACTAGCCATCTATCCGTCCTAAGTCCATTTCTGCTACATCCCATACCCACAATTTCCTTTTAATCTCTTCATTGTAGTTAGTTAGCAGACCACATAAGTTTGGGTTTCAGAAGATTCCCAAAATTCAAAGAAGTTTTCTTCTTCCAGGAACCAGTAGCAGGTCTTGCCAAGTGGGAATGGTGCCCTTGTAATAGGTGTACTTTGCTTAGCAAGAAATCTGCATCAAATAATTTATTAGAAGACAGAGTAGAGAACACTAACCACCCAACTTCAGTGGTTAAAACATCTCAAGGTCTAAAATGTTCCTAAATCAGTCTATAAACTCATTAAGGGGCCACCCAACTCCAACAAAACATCTTGCTGAATGTGTCTGCTGGCATGCAAACAGCACCTCTGGGGGCCAGGAGCTACTGACACTAAAAAATACCTCTCCAAATACACTGTGGCTCCACCTTCTGACATAGCTACTTGCCAGTTGAAATCTGTAACTCATCTAGCCTTTGGTACTCTTCCATGATCCCGTAGAATTCCCTAGAAATAACTCCTATTTGAACCAAAGCATCCCTCTCTTCTTTTACACCCAGTTTTGCATTAAAACAAATTCAGCAGTGGAAAGTGCAACATCACTAATGAATCATCTTTAGGGTAAATGAATCCCACATCTTATTTTTAATCTTAATATGTTGTGCTTCAGTTTCTACCACAGAATATCTTCATACTTATTTCTTAATACTATAAAAAGGGCAGGTGGGGTGGGGTGTGTGTCTGTGGAAATATTGACTGTATAAAAACCAGTGCAACTCTCTTTCTTTTAATTGGAACTGGGATCTTAGCTCTGAACTTCAGTATCCCACCTACTGCTCAGATGTGCTTGCTTTGTTTTTGTTTAAACTCAGAGCAACCCCAGAAAATCCAGTCTACACTGTGGTGTTATGTCATGGGCTTTTTTTCCTAATGAGTTACAGGTGACATTGTCACTGAAATGTGTAAAGAGGGTACTCCTACTGACACACACTGCTGTCTTGGAAGTGCTGCTTGTCTCCTATTGCATCCTGTTGTTTGAGCAGTTTCTCCTGAAAGCCTCTGGTGGGAACTACCAAAGTCATCCCAATTTCAATCTCCCACAACAACTCATTAGATGAAGCACAGAAAGATCACAAGAAAAACTTAAAACCCAATAGCAGGCTCAGCCTACGCTGCAACATGGCAGAGCTGCACTACAGGTGGGAGCAAAGCAACAAGGAGGCAGGATGGGGAGCACCTTTGGAGACAAGAGGCTCAGAACCTCCCAGCAGCGACCTGCAGAGCTCATTGAACAGTGCTGCTGGTGCACTGTGAAGAAGGTCCTTTAGTGCTGTTAATCAAAGCTTAATCACTGTTCTCAAGGGAAAGGCAGTTATGAAAGAAAACTAGTAATAAGCCATAATAAAAGTTCAGCCCATAATATAAAGCGTAACTAGGACCAAACCATCAAGAGGATGAAGGAATGAAGTAATGGAAGTGAGAGAGGGGAAGAGGCAGGTACCCACTTTCTTGGATCTGCTGGTTGATTAGTGCTTGGTCATTTTCTAGCTCCCGCTCTGCTTTTATCTGTCCTCTCAGGATCTGCTGCTTTAAATCCTCAACATACAGCTGCTGCCGTTGAATTTGTCTTCTGTGGAAAGCTTCCTGCTCTCTCAGTTTCTGCTTGTACTCTTCATGCACAGCATCTATTTCTCTGCTGTTAAGAAATGTTGACAGTGAGTTTAAACCAGAAACAAATACCAAACATTTGTAATAAAGCAAGTCATATTACTAAATACAGACAGAGAACACTGAAGCTGTCACTTTGCTTGGTAAGAGTCCATCATGACAACAGATGGTGATGGTAAAGTAGCTGTGTATATACATATCACAGCAGGTTACATTCCTCTAAGTATCATAAATGCCAGCAAACATGAAAGCTCTTGTGGTGAAGCAGAAAACTCCATCATCAGAAAGATAACAGCAAAAAGAATTTTCAAAATACTGTCATTTTTAATTTTGCTGTAGCTCTTAAAAAAATTTCATTGGGAAAGGGGGGTCATTTATACATTATAAAATTTTATAACTGCTATATAGGATATTTGTCATCTAAGTACTTGAAAGTCCTTTACAGAAATGACAAGCATCCTGCTCTGTTTTCAGATCAAAAAAATCTCCAACCTAGAAAGGGTTACAGGCATTGTGGAGATTCCACTGACAGTCTCTGGCAGTACCAAGCAAAGAACTTGATCTCCTAATTCTCTGCTGGATGCAACAACTATATTAGGTTGTATCTGTATCTGGAGCAGAACTGTGATCAGAAAAGTGACTAAGCTGTGAAAAAATGCCTTACAGTCCCCTCCAAGATCTTTTGTTCCTGAGTGTGTGCCAAAATTTTACATACCTGCACACACATACAGAGAGTAACAATCAAAATAGTATCTATTCTTAGCCTGATCCATGATCATGCTCAAAATATGTTATCCCTCTGAGAGGAATAGATATTCTACCTGTCCACATATTATCATCAGAAATTCTTCGTTATATTACATATAAAGATGATATATGATCTTTGCATGTTGTTTTGTTTCTGAACACCTCATTATTATATGTAACCTCAGAAAATTAAGTTTTTAAGTCTTGGGAAAAAAAATTACTATATTTTAGTAATGAAGCAAATGATGCATTTATTATAATGACGTATTTATTATGCTTTTAAAGAGAACGAAGGTACCAAAACTCCTGAGTCCCTGAAGGTCAAAAGAAAACAAAAAATATCATTTCAAAGGGAATGTTTCAGAAACATCATGTTGTTTGTAAAACCATTACCAGTACAAGGTCATCTGTATGAAAAGAGCATTTGACCTTTGCTACATAGGAATTAATTTGACATCTCTATTCAGAACCATAACCATGTGTTCAAAGCAACCATTTCTACAGCAACAACTTTGAATCTGCGTGCTAATTAGCAAACAAAACCATAAGCAACAATTAAGCAGCCAAACTCTACAGATTTTCTGGAGTACCTGGTACATGGAACATACATTTCACTTTCTTATGAAGCAGGGGGAAAGCATCACTGCATAAAAGCCTCACTACATAATAATTTACAATATTACTGTGACTTTCTTTTGCTCATCTGGGGAAAACACAATTCAGTTTGGTTTTAATGTTTATGTAAAAGTAATGCTCGTGGGAATAACTGAAAAGGAACATCTTCTGTTCAATCTTCTGGCATGCTGCAAACAGTCAAGAATACAAACTTTGCTACTGTCATCTGCTAAATGGTTTGTGTCTGTTTTGGACCCAAAGGAACAAATTAGAAGAATAGGCAGCTCCAAGATCTATTTGTCCTTGGCTTGGCTACAAAGATGCCAACGATCTGTGATTTGTAATTTTTGCCTCTCAGGATAAATTTTAGTTGATCCCCAGGAAATAGGAGTGGGACGCCTCATTTCTCATTCAGCTGAGGCAGGTTTGAGTTGACACTTCACTGCAGCACTGAAACACTAGTGTGGCCATTACAAATCTCATTCAGCTGTTCAGGTATTTGTAATGCCACCAGCTACCGGGGGACAGACTCAGAGGTTAAAGCTACACTGGTTAACTAAAGAAGAATCACTTTTTGAATGCAGTATTAAAGCTGAAGGATCTTGCTTAGGAAAAGCTCCCATGGTTCTAATGATGACTCTGAGGGAGGATTTCCCTGAATGCGGCTCCCAAATTATCTTCCATATTTTCCAAAGGATATGTAACAGAGCAGCCATGTCACCTGGAGGTTAAAACACTGGTCTGAGACAAAACCTTTCTGATTTTGGAGCAGTTACATCCCCTCTGTGCTTTCACATACTTAGGCTGCAGGGTCTTCAGGGCAAGGACCATTTTTGGATGCCTTATGCACTAAATCTATCAGAGCCTTGATGTCAAGCTGAAGCTTCTTCCTGATACATTAAAACGAAGAAACCTTGATAGCAATTGCAAATGCTAAGTCTCTGTGCATGCTGTGTTTCTGGAGTAGTCTTTAACCTGTTTTGCTAACAGATGTATAAAAGCTCTGATTCCTGTGGTGGTATGAGAGTTGAAATACATGAGTCTAAATTTGTTACTGGACAATTGCATGACCTTGGGCAAGTCACTTGGTCTGAGACATATGTGAAAGAAGCAAAGTACATTCATCCAAGAGGAGTGATGAGGATCCATTAACATTATCAAATATCAGAAAGTCAGGAGCTGATTTCTACTCATTTATCACCATTAACACCATTCTGTATGAGACTGAAGAAGCTGAGTAAATCACGGCAAATAAAGCTGAAAAGAATTCCTCTTACAAAATGCCTCATATTCTTCCTAACCATGACTTTTAGCTCCCAGCTAATTCCTTTCCATAAAATCAACTTATGGGATTTCAGACTGTTTCCAAATTAAACCCCAGAAGATTTAAGTATATGAAACAACTCAGGGCTCCATATCAACCCAAAGACCTCACAATGCTCACAGAGGTAACATCTGTTTACAGCTGGGAGAGGGTCTCGAGCTCTTCCCATACTTTCCAACAACGCTGAAACCACCCCACCCCCATGTATTAGGAAGTATGAGAGAATAAGCCACGCAGAGAATGCACATGGAAGTGCTGTTTGCTGTTCTCAGCAGCACTGTGTATTCCCTCATGTGTGTGCTAATGGCTTTTTGCTGAACTAACATGAAACTGTAAGATCCTTTCCAGCAGGCATGTGTGTCTGCACACGGAGCAGAACATGATGCAGGCCAACCTGATGTTACTAATCACAGCTCCATACTCTGACTACACCCCAAAAAGGCAGAGTACAGAGGCATATCCATACTTCAATTTAAACCTTGCAAACCCAAACACAGCACAGCAACCACGGTAGGGTTATTGCTGCTTTTGTTCTGGTGATGTAGCTCTAGTTGGTACAATTCCCTCCCTCTAAGGTTAAAGTTTCTGTAATGAAATACTCTTGCTGAAGGTATATACACAAATTACAGTTCTGCTGCTATTTCAGTGCCTCTTCGCCTCACCTTGTAATTTTTAATATTATAAAACAAAAACCAGGCAGGGCACTAAAATAGACCTGAATTCAGAGATAAAGCATCAAAAATCTTTTTGTGAAGTTGCTCCTTAGAGATGGTTTTCTCAAGTGGAACAGAAAGATAATGAAAATTCATGCAGAGCCACTTACATAACACAAGTGTGCCAGAAGATGTTTTTCCTCTGGCCGTGAGACTACTGACTGTGAGAGCAAAATGACTGGCTGTTTGGGTTTGGGGTACAGATCTGCTCTCACAGAAACTGCTGAAACCAAGAACATGAAGTAAGAATGCCCCTTTTCTCCCTTTGAACACGCTATGTCACATCAACATGTTCTCACTGATCTGTGAAAACAGCACAACAAACTTAGCTAAAAAATAACTTGATGTTGGCCCAGAAAGGAAATAACAGATTCACACACACTCCGTAGCTAGATCACCTAATGGACAATTAAAATAATAACCACTTTTTCTAATACATGTTTGAATTATTAAGCTAAAATCAAATATTAATCCAGTCAACCTAAGAATTTAGCCCTATTCTGTAAGAAGTACATGAGCTCACTAATTTTTTTCCATCTAAAACATCTTAAATCAGATGTACTGTTAAATTCAGACTTGAAATACAGGAATATTATGAGATACAGGAAACAAGAACAGACTAACCTCTGCTATTGCTTGTATTCCTTCCTTCCCACACAAACAATTTACACTTGGTATAGTTCTAGCAAAAAATACTATAACCTCAGGACAAACATAAGACAAACAGTTTCATTTCTGTAGGTATCAAGACATACATAAAATCCTGGTTTCACAGGACTGGCATACTCTGGTACACAACAAATAAAAAGCAAAAAGAACTCTGCATAGAATTTCATAAAACATGCAGATTTCTAGGTGTACCAAATGCATCAAGAACTGTCAGCAGTTACCCCTCCTTAAAGTAAACCTTTAAAAACAGCAAGTAAAATTACGACAACAGAAAGACACAAACCTTAAGCTAATCAGAAATTACTGAGAAAATGTTCACACTATACCAACGCTGCCGGATTGTTTTTCCATCTCAATTTCTCTCCACAAAGTTTGCATGATGCATACTAAATGAACCATCTGTAAATCCACATTTTTTCCAGCCTGTTTTGTCGTCAGCTCTCCGGGATCCTATTGTGCAATTCTCCTCCCCTCTTCCCCAAACACTTCTGCTGCTGATGCAGAGGCTGGCGGCTGCTACAGCATAATGCAGTTTTCAGTAACTATGGCAGCAATAGCTCTGTGGTGAGGCTGAATCCCTTCTGCAACAAAATCTTAATGCTCAAATAGAGAAACTCAAGTGAAAATAACCACTGTTGCCAGAAGCTGAAATGTGCCAGTTTTCCCAAAGAAAACATCAATCAAGTTAGCATCCCCATCCTTCTGTCTGCTTAGCGTTCAAGTCCATTTTTCTTCTACAAATGATTTTTCCCAGGGGAAGAGGAGTTAATAATAAAGCATGAAAAAAAAAAAAAGCTGTTGGCAAAGCATTTAGCAGCCTTGCAAACCCCAGCACTGAGTGCAGTCACAAGCCAGAGTTAAAAGCCTCATCCACTGACACACATCCAGCCCCACTCCATCCTCTCCCTCCCCTCCATGCGTGCCCAATCCGGGGCCCTTCCCACAGGACTTCAGAGCATCACCCGGGAGCAGGCACCACGCAGCTGCACGGACCCCACACCTGCATCTGCCCAGCACAGGGGCTCAAACCTCTCCCTTCTCCTCCCTCAAGCAGAGGGAAGACTGATGAAGGGGACGCAAAGACCTTGTGTTACCATCTCCTCCAGCAATGCCACTCACATGATTCAAAGCAAAGGTGTGGGGGGGTGGCAGGCAGGAGGCAGGAACCAGAAATGAGTCAAAGCAGCCAGCAGAGTCAGAAACCTTTAGAAATAAGGGACCTTTGGACATCTGCCCACAGAGCAATCCCCTTCACAGAAGTTACCATCAGGTGAAGTATTATTCAGACTTCTGATCTGATCTGATCTGTTTGCTTACAGAAAAAGATGTAAGCAAACATCTTAAAAGGACACCTCTGCAGGCTTACTGGTTGTTGGGTTTTTTTTTTTTAAGCCTTTCCACACAAAACTTTTTTTTTTTCCTTTGCCTAAGCCCCCAAAACAACAGCAAGGCAACGAGTTATTTAAGGCAGACCTTTAAATACACTTCTAAACCAGACCTCTTCTTGGCAAGAAGTCATGAGCACAAGACACAGCCACACACTCCAGCAAAGGTCACTGCTGCCTTGCTAAATTCCAGTTCAGCTGGAACTACAATTTATCACAGGTTTTCCCCTTACAATTTCAGTTTTATATAGAAACAGTTTGCTCCCCTGCTAACCCACTATATGTGAGTCTGCTGTTAAGTTGTTGCTGTAATTGACACTGCATATTTCTCTGGGAAATTAAACATTTGAGGGATCTTTTAAGAGATGCAAAAGATTTCTTTAACTTGCATTTGTAGAGCATTGAAATTATTTTCACTATTATTTTTCAAACATTAATTGGACATATCAACCTTACCACATTAGAATAATAATTGTGTTGTGTTCTCCAGTATCAAAAGCCATATCTACAGGCATTGTTTCCTTACTATTTCAGTAGAACTTCACGCATTCTTATAAGATGATTTTTTTTTCCCAGTTTAACAATGTTTGTATCATCAAGGAAAGACAGCTTAAACATGTTCCAAGCAACTAAAATTAATTCAGTGTACTGCTGTACTCTAATGGAACAACGCCTGTTTTTATTTCAAGTCAGCAAGAGAACAAAATCAGGGTTTATATTTCCATGCAGTATGGTATTAAGGCAACGACAGAAGCAAGAACTTTATTATCTACTTATTTGTGGTGATGCCACTGGTGGTGATCATGTGATGACTGATACCAGTCACAAGCCTTCTCTGCGTCTGCAGGCTGACAACAAACATGAGAACTTTGAAGTTCTGGGGCTCTTCTGAGTAGGGTGTACAAGCAAGCAGCCAAGCAAGAGTACAAAGAATCACACTCCTTTTCAAGGAAACTTTCATGCCTAAGGTTTTAATATTTAGGTGCAATGGTAGAAATTTGTTTTCTCTCTCATTTCTCAAAGTATATCAATGTACAATTGAAGGCTGAATTGGTAATTCAACACATAAAAAACAGATGTGAAAAATGTTATCTTACTGACAGCATGGGGTAAGACTGTAAGTAATCATCACCATAATACAAATACCTTTGTATATTCTGAAATAAAAAATCCAGAGGAAAGCAAAGTACCATCAGTTCCTGATTAAGGATTACCTAAACCCATGGAAACCACACAATTTCTGCATGACTTTTGTGTGCACTTGCTGTGCTCCTTTTCATGAAGGTACCATATTCTATGCTAGGACTTCATTTTTGGACTCTTCCATAAAGCCATTTCCTTCTCGCCAGAAAAGAATCCAAAGGATTTTCAATGTACTAATGAGTATTCACAGTACCTACTACTGACATAAAATTTAATATATTTCAGGGTTCTTAAATATTGCAAATTGGCAGCAGCTTCAGTGTAAACCCCACTCTAGTCACAGCTTTAAAATATAGATTAGGCATGCAACAAAGATGCAAACCATGTGCACAAGATCAAGCATGAAGAAAAAACATGGTTGTTGAGACCTGCCTGCAACTCAGCTGCATGTACAGATTCTTATTTCAATATGATAATATCAAATTAAAGCTTGAAGCCTAGTTTGCATCTCTTCTGGAGCAAATCACTGTAGAACATGAGAAAGACAAAGACGCGTTAATATTCTTACCTTAGTTCTGATGAACATTTGTTTTCTTTACAGTTTCTACATTTTTGACTGTAAAAATAAAAATAGGAAATCATAAAGATGTTCTAAAAGAAGCAAAAAAAAACTTAACTGAAGCCTATTCTACACAAAGATGTTACTGTAATTTTCAGTAGGGGAAGACTCTAAGATGCAGACTGCTAGCAGCTGGGAAAGCATAAAGAACTATCAAGTGAGAGGGGGGAGAGAGACACACACATATAGCTTGTCCTGTTCTTATATTTTCCTCCAAGTATCTCTGACACAGACAAGACCCTGCACTAGGTGGACTTTTTACTGATGAGCAAATATGCACTCCCTGAAGAGTCCTTTATCGCTTTCTGCAAAGTACCTCAGAGACACCTTTTAGTACATGATGTTGACTTTTCTTCACTAAAGCTGGACATTTAAGAGACCATATATATCTCATTTTAACCTCATGTTACAGATTTTAGGCTAGAAGTAACAGATATAACCCCCTCATTCATCTTACTTTCAGCAATACACTATTCAAGAGGAAGAAAAGACCACTGGATTATGTATGGTAAAAGGCAACTAATATTAGATATAGTTTATAGCTTATTCCTGTAAGAGATTAATATTCATAAAAATCAAGCAAATGCAATACCATAATGCTTTTCATTTTCACTGAAGCAACCATTTGAAACACTCTAGGTAAGCATGAGGTCAATGTTAAGCAATGTACTATGCATAGTCCTGTAGAAGTGATTAAAAAAAAATTATCAACACAAACAAACCTGCTGCCTGAATATCATCTGAAAAAAATCAATTGGTAATGGTCTTCAGTCTTATCAGGTTAAAAAGAGGAAAAGCAAGTGCAATTCTGTGCTAAACTGTTCACAGTGCTTCAGGTTTTCTGCAGGTTTTTCTAGGACCATCAGCACATTTCTGTGACAAAAGCTCCACCTCTGATGTTTATACCATGTGAAGAGCAACTTGCTATCTCATTTTGAAGGTCATTAGACAAACCCTTATTTTAAATTTCCTTGTAATTTTTACAAAGAAAATAACAGCAGAGATGTGTAACATGTACCTCAGTGAAGAAACAAAACGAAATACCATTTTGTATAGAAAGGTATCACTGCAGCAAATGAAAAGCAAATGCAGGGATTAGATATGTTAAAGAGAACAAGTAGAAACACACTATCCAAGGTAGAAAGCAAGCCACCTGACTAGAAGTATGAAGAGATATCCAAAACAGAGGTAACATTTTGTGGTGATAAAAACGAGATGAGATACTTCCTCTAGAAAGAGCTAAAAGATTCCCAGTATGTTACCACACCAAAACCACTTGAGCAAGAAGCAGAACTATCAACAGATATGAATGAGAAGATGGCTGTTTCTTGCCTTTAACACGTCAATTGAATGTGCCAGGCTGAGAGGAATTAAAAAAGAGAAAGAACCCAATTACATTTAATGCTGTGTTAGTCTGTTTGCAATGTTATGAACTGAAAAACAGAAGATATCTTATTTCATTTTCCTGATACATATTAATCACTACTTCACTACAACTTCTTTTCCCTTCCAGAAAGTCTCTGCCATGGAAAGCATACTCTGAACACTGAGTATGAGCAGGTCTTCAAAATTTTGGAACCAGTCTATGCCTTATTTACTGCTCCGTTTAAAAAAAAAAAAAAAAAAGAGATAATCACAATGGCTTACAGAGATTAAAGACTCAATGAGGACTTGAACTAAAGGGAATTTATGAACAAACAAGCCATCTGATTTCCACAACAAATCAGCAGGGAAACTGAATTGATAATAATGACCTTGGCTAAACCATATCTAAAAAAGTCCATTGTGTGTAGTAAATTAAGAATATTGTAAAATTTATAGATCAGCTTGTAAATCAAAACAGCTCTAATGCAGATGGTGCAAGTGAACTGTATTAAAACTGTCCTGACAAGTCTCATCTGGGGCATATTCTTGATTTCACAGGGGATGAAATATTCATTGTGCACCAATAAATAATTTTTCAGCTTTGTTGCCTGGATATCATAACACTGCATATTTGTCAATTGGCCAACGCACTTTCTTAGACATTTTTATTTGATCACTTGAAAACATGATGGGACCTATTCTATAAGTAACTTAGTTTTGTTTGAACCAAGTCTTGGTTTCAGACATCAACCCACATACGAAATTGTTTGCTTGTTTGTTAAACTTACTTGTCAAGAGCAGAAAGGATACAGTGAGGAGAATGGGTGCAACTTCCATCCAAGTTGAGCCAGTCCAAAGCTCCACAACTCAGAATGGGTGAGGTTTCATTAATCTACAAAACACAACATGAGAACAGGCAGAGAAAATATCACAGCAACCCAGGAGCTTCCAAGTTCTTATTAATATTGCTGTTGCTAACTACTGTGTGCATAACACCTCCCATGTGAATTTATAATCTCACACTCCTGCTTAAGCTTTGATAATTTGCAAACTTGCTAAGTATTTGTTACTTAGTACTCTTCTTGTAGTTCTATTTTAATATACTGCATGTTTCATTAATCAAGAAATTAAGAATGAAAACAAATGGAAGTTAAGCCCCTTATCTCAGCTACAGAAGTGAGTAAAAAAAGACAGTTGAGCTGAAGGTATAACGTGTTACTATAAGAAAGCCCACTTTAAAGTGAGACTCTTGCCAACATCAGTTGGTAATATGGTTATGCCCTAAACCAGAACATTTACATACTTTAAGTTAGGGGTTTTTTTAGTTATATATGCCAGTCATTTTAAGGATGTTCTAATTGCTCTGAAACACTATTAACAAGCTGACTAAATGATACCTTGCAGTAGTTACTTCCCGAGATTAACATACCAAGAAATATTTCACCTATCTCTGATGTATGTAACAATTAAGTGCTTTCAGAGCCAACAATACTCAAGCATTTAATCCTATAAATTTTCCATTCCTTCTGACACTTGTCACTTGGGATAGCGAAATGACAGAGAAAGCAGCTAATTCAGAAAGGAATATCAAGTGTGGAAAAATTCTTAACTGTTTTTTCCACTGCGTCATTCTGCTTTTCTGTTTCAGTCCTACCGTAGGCATGACTAGAAATAGGAAACACTAAATTATTCAAGGGATCTGCATCATCTTTTGCTAAGCACCTCTGAAAGAAGTGCTAGTGTCCTCCCACAAAAGGTTTAATGTCATTACAGACCATTAGATGAAGCAAATGAAGCAAGTGAATATGATGATGAGAAGAAATATGATCTGTATCAGGCTTGCTTTTAAGAGGGAAAATAATTAGGAAAATCAATGACGAATTAGAAGAGAAAATAGAGTTTTAGAACTTACTGATCTTCTTTGTCTTAAGATAGCAGCTTCTGCTGGGTGATTGAACCTAAACTTATGAGACTTGCCAAGGACAACAAGGGCACCTGTGCAAAAAAATTAATTGGAAATCTACAGAGATATAATTCGTCAAACTCTTGGTCCCTAGAATGTTAGCAGTTTCTTTAGTATACAGGCTACTGCACATACAAATGTCTACAGAGTAGTATATTAAAAACATATATATATATAGTTTGACCAACATCTTTCTGACTGTCACAGATCAGAGAACTACTTTTAAAACTCGTCACTATGAAGAGCAGAGTTATCATTCTGTAATGGCAGCATCCAAGCAAACTAATCTTGGAGATATCTGCAAACTCAACATAACAGTAAATTCCCTGTTCATACTAAAGAACACAATGACTTTATACCAAGAAGATAACCAATCCACTGCTGGAAATTTGTTTTTTGTACTATCTTTTTAAGAATCCAGATCTCTGCAAGTTCCCAGAAACTGGGTTGGTTTTGTTTATTTGATTTAAACAACCTGAAAATATGTAAGCTCAATCCATTTCATCAGAGCTCATTCACCATAGCTTACATCTCAGGGACTAGAACCCTCCACCTAAACACACTGTGAAAAAGCTGAAGGTCATTTCAAACCCATTACACAACGGTCAAAAACCACATTTGTGGTCAGCTGGCTTAAAGCCAGTCTCCACTACTTTCCACAACAGTGCCTCTGACTACAGGTCTTTCAGAAGGCTACTGCTGCCAAAAGGGCTCTGAACATTGTCACCTATGTGTTCATTTTACTTTTTGTGGGGTACTTAATTTGTTTGTCTGAGTCTGGAAGCTCTACCCATGGATGGATTAAGCCTTGTGGTTCTGGCAGCAGTAGGAGACTGAAAGCTGTATTTCTCGGATCTGCACGAACTCCATAAATCCCTGTCTCTAAATTCCAGAGGTAATTTGATCATAATGCAGCAGTGAGAGGGAAAGCAAGCCTCACCTTGTGACAGACGACACGATCCAGTGACTTCACACCCATTGACCGTGCAGCGCGCGCCCCGGGCGGGCCGCAGCGTCACGACCCCGCAGTCGTTGTCTATCCTACAATGGTCCCTTTCAATCCACTGCCCCTGCAGAACTACAATGCACAGATTCCTTTTACCTCACCTCTTGGAGGGGCTGGGTTTGCACTATCTTCCTCAGAATGCAGTATCACACCGTGTTTGACACCATGACTGCATACTTCATACCTCAGGGAACTATGTCATGTGCAGAACAAGGAGATTAAATTGTTGTCTTTGTACCCAATCACAGAATAAATTTACCTGGATTGAAAGTAGTGAGATTGCTCTTTTAAAAAGTATTTCTAGTTCTGGAAAACTCCACACTAATTTCTGATTTGTGAGCTGATGTGCAAATTCTTCTATTGAGCTGAATTTTCTTACTGTTATTGCAGCTTTGTTGTTTGTATCTTACTAAATACTGTAAACTCCACCCAACACAGCAGAACCAACCAAAGCTGAGATACCACAAAGTTTCCAGTTTTAGTATAGTTTCAGATCTCTATCATAATTTGTAGCTCTTGAGATTGATTGTTAAAATTAAGAGCAGAAATGAATAAAAAATATTCAGAATACTCCTGTTTCTAGAATACTCTGCCCAAGCAGAGTTGAAAAGCATTTTCAGTGTCTCTTGATCACTTGTGCCACTAGTTAAGGTAGAACACAGCAAGATTTGGATGTTGGACAAAGACATTTTTAAACTCTAGTGCAGCATTTCACAAGAGGGAAAAAAATTCTGAAGAGATCTCAATTAGGTGAAGACCTTTGACTTTCTGACCTCAAACAGAAACAAAAAATAATTGAAAGATTTTAGACAACTTAATTACACTCTTCTACTTACCTCCTTCTATAAAGAAAGCTGACAAACAGAAACATTACCTGGCTGTTATACAGGACAAATGTAAACCTCTTGGTTTGACCTGACCATATTCTAAAATAATTTGTAATATCTTTCTCTTACCAATGTCTTGGTCTTGGTCTGAATCACTTCTTCCAATTTTGGTTGTTCCTTCCTAAAAGAAGAAAAGAACTAATTTAAAGGTTGGTTACTGAAACTGGATTATATATAATAATTTTTAAAAACTTTGGTACAGTATCTTAGCTGAGATGAAACCTGAAACAAATTACCTCTGAATGGCTTAATTGTTTAGAGCAATCTCCATCTACCACTCTGTAATACTTCAGCCTGCTGCCCCCCCCAGTGATGCAATTACTTATCCTGCAGCTTCTCCTATTATGACTCCAGTAGAAGAAACAACCCTCAGTGGATGATTTTTGGACAATGCTTAAGATAAATATTTTTAATATGAACACATGTTCTGATGCTTTGCATTTTTACAGTGAGACTTGTTTTCAGAAACGAGATAATTCTGTTTATAAATATCCATGCAGGAAGAAAGAAGCTACAAAATGATTATTCCATTAACTAGGCTTTTCAGAAATAAAAGTAGCAGAATATCTATTTGGTTGGGGAGCTTTGTCAAACATTATGAATTCTTAAAACTAACTACTAAAGGAAAACTTTTTTTCTGAAACTTAAATACCATTTATAAAAAGTCTTTTTGGTGATTCTGGTATATTGGCAAGTTCCCAAATGTGAAGATTCAGTAACTCCAAAGGTAAGAACTGCCTAGGAATGAGAGTCTCCAGAACAAGCAGGCTCAAACCATACTACAGGCCAGTGATGGAAGTGAGACAGTATTCTTATGGTACAGTGCAAGTATCAATAAAAAAAATCATTTAATCAATACTATGAGAAAAAACTGCCCAAAAAAACCCAATGAATGGAACATACTAGACATGTAGTAAATTATCTGTTCTTTTTCCTATGGAAACAAAGGCAAGATCATTTCCCAGCTCTGAAGAAACACTATACTTGATTACTGTAAACTGATTAGTGTAATGCGCTCTAAAATGACTTTAGTGGCAACTCTTTCAGTCATATTAAAATTAATTATGGTCATTAAACTATTTGATTTTTGTATTCTAATTAGAATTAATTGAATGTTTTTTTTGTTCCATGCACATTATAAACTAGATTTAAAGATGAAGCAAGAAATGGCAATCAGAAGCCTGAAGACTGGGGAATGAGAAGCTCTGCATTACTGTGGGTAACTATGGGTAAAGCACAGTCACTGTGTGCACTGGAGGGAAAGGGGATGATTATCACTCAGTACCTCATCTTGCTCAGCTATCTGAACCAAGTAACACAGCCAGCCCTCTGCTACAAGGCCTGATGAGAACCCCTTGCTGGAAAGGCTGAAAGCTGGATTGTGCCCAGTGCCCCTGCTTTGGATTAAGATACATGTCAGCAGGCTCAAACACAAAATATCCACCTGGCTTGGCCACAACTTGTACAAAACTTATGATCCATATGGCGTTTGACTCACCTCACAAAATCAAGTGAGTTAACAACACGTATTTTATACAAAGAGAAGTAAACCTACTCCAAGAAGGCCTCTGTATCAATTACCTTCTTGACTAAGCAATGAAATAGTTATTGTAATTCCAAAAGAACTTTTTTTCCAGTGTTCTGAAATCACTCTCCACCAACACAATTTAATTCAGAAGAGTATATTGCTGCAGTATTGACTCATAAAATTCCCAGTAGTAGCTCAGTTAGTGGAGTGATTCTGTGTGAGTTTAACTACAACTGAAAACTGCAGCTGAGAGCAAAGGTACAGATAAAATATAGAGCAAACTTACTCAACCTAAAGAAGAAAAAACAAAAATGGCCACAACCCAGGCCCATGCCAGTTTCAGTTTTCCCAGTGCTATTACTGAGCCAATAATTTAAATATTTATTCTCTTTCCTCATTTGATATTGAGCTTTCTGCCTGAAAAAGTGAACCACATCATTCAGATGAAATGATGGCACAACTTCACCTTAACACAGGGAGGTACACCTGTATCTGTTGAAGGGCTTTTACATTGTTACCTTCTTCTGGCAGTGTCTCCTGAGTAATGGTAACATACCCAAGGTACTTTACAGAACCATGAAGAGTGAGATTGCTTTCCCCCTTCAGTTTTGGGAGCACCTCAACTTCAAAAAAGGTTTGTGAAGTAAGCTTTCTTTGTGAGGTATCTTTTTCTAAAACATTATAAATAAATCCCATATATTTAAGCGATGCAGAAAGGTCAGTTAAATTACAGGAAAACATATATTTTGGTTGATGAAAGCCAGAAAAAAAAGAATCTAAAACATTATAAATAAATCCCATATACTTAAGCTATGCAAAAAGGTCAGTTAAATTACAGGGAAAACATATATTTTTGTTAATGAAAGCCAGAAAAAAAAGAACAGAACCTAAGAAAGAAAAGTTCTTTAAGCAGAGGTGCAGCACTGATTAGTGCAATTAATACTATGGAATATCACAAGACTAAAATAACAACACAGTGTTTATTCTACATGGTGTGAAAACTGCTGCCTTGGCCTCTCTCTAGAAGTACAATGTAAGTGCTGCTGTACATTGAAGCCCTAATGTAAGGAACCACTAACATTTTACCTTCTTGCTGTTCAGATGAAGGTAACAGACACCAGAGTCTACAAGATGCAAAGCACAAAGAAAAGAAAAGGCAGCATCTAGGAGCAAAGAAAGAGGGGACAAAGATGTTAGTGAGACAGAGAGACTCTAATGACTTCAGAAGGTGACCCTTGCAAGCTAGGTTTCTCCATTAAAGTGCATCTCTTTAAATTACTTTAGGTTATTAGTCAGCATTAGTATGTGGAAATATTTGCTGTTTTCAAAATGGCATAAAATGGAAAAACGTTTAAGTAGTAGCAATTTACTTTAATAAATATTTAATGTTAACATAGAATTGAGTAGTTTAATTTGCATGTTGAGAAGCACTGGACGTTATTACTTGGTTCTTAATTATTAACTGGTACTATTTCTTTCTGATGGCATGAGAAAAATGTAGTAAGATTTCTCTTTCAACATGATAAACAACAGCATGATTTCTATTTCAAGTATTTGTTGTGGCTTTTTAGCAGGAAAAAAAAATCCTGTGTCCCTCAACTATATCAAGTAGCACAAACCCTAGATTTATATTACAGTATTTTATTAATGGACATATATATGTTTTTCCACCATATTTAACACATTTTTTTGCTAATGAGTGCACCCTTGTAGAGGTGCACATCCATCGTTCTGTTTTACATTAAACAGTATCTATAGTTCAGCAATTTCCATTCACTTAAAAAACATTAAAAAAATGAAAGTCCATCTTAGCATTGACTTATTAGTAAAAAAAAAATCCCCTAAAACTATTTCACCTAGGCATGCATATCTTAAGCTGCATTGTGGAGTAATATAAATACAACATTATGAAAGTTTCACAATTTCTTGGTGAAAACATTGCCTTCATTGAGGACACAGGAAAACAGTATCTGTGAAACCAGGATTTCTACTTGATCCTGGGAAAAAAGCCACTCATGTGGGATCACAATATTTAGCATTCAAGCTACAGAGCTGGAATCTACTTGACAGGGCCAGTAGGGTTAAAAGAGCAATATACAGAAGTCATTGCCAAAATGAGCTTGCACTTGTTGAAGCTTACTTTTAGCTTTGATCTATGCAGATACAGATTTCCAGTCTCAAGTTTGCAAGCACCTAGTAAAATCTGGACAATTATGTCTGGTGTATTTTAAGCACTATCCTTTACATTTATGCACACACATCTGTCTTCATGCTTTGTGGACAAACTAATTCCTAATGTGAGTATTTTGCTTATGATATGTTATCAAATAGTTTGGATATGCATTCATATGTGGTCAATTTATTCCATACATGAATTATTCTTCTTCTCCTTCTCCATTTTCATGTGTGTTTTTCTGCTTTTTCCCCCATTATCTGTGTCTTGTGGGCTGCAGCCTTTACTTTTTGATAGCTGTTGTAATGCCACCTTAACCACCCTCCAGCTCTCTTCCAAAAAGAATCTTGCTTCCAAAGAAAACAAGTGTTTTAAATTCAAGCGAAAATAAAACAAGTGACAAATAAGGTAAGTGACAATATCTCACCCTGAGATGATAAAGCACCACTCCTGTGCTGAGGATATCATCATCCATGGCCATCAGATGAGGTAAACTAGAATCTATTGTTACTCCAGCTTTTTCTTTGTTGATGTCCACACTGTATTCTTCCATGATGGCTTTCCTGTCTGTCCACTTATTTGTCCAGTCTTTGGTCAATTGCTCAATCTTAAAGAAGAGGAGAGGAAACTGTTTTACTTACTAGAGCAGGTTGATTTTTCTCATACATAAATTTCTTCAGAAAGAACAGCATTTTTTTCAGTTACTGGATGCAAAATTCTTTCACCAGATGCAACGTAGATGTATTTCTAGTTGCAGCACATTTCTGTGGCAACAAAAAAATTGGGTAAAAGCTATACCACCACCTAGTGACAAAGGTTTAATCTACTGAAGACTCATTCTCAAAATGTCAGAAAGATATATAATCATGCTATCTAGTTATTTTGCCTGTCTTTAAGAAAAACTTTAAATTAATATCTCCAAAACCCTTTCAGTGATCACTTCTTTGTAATTTGGTGACTGCACAATAATTTCCTTTGAACAGACTGGAGAAATTTAATCTTAGAAGACAGGCTCTGGATAATGAATTACTGTAATACATTAAAACAGCTTTCAAACAAGGAGTAGATTGTGCAGACATAGTGATAGGCAATGGATAGTATCCCATTAAGAATATCAGATTTTCATTACAAACTGGTAAAGAGCACCCAACAGGCATTAAGGATGGAAGTTTCCTGCATACTCAAAGCAAACAGGAAAGGCTTAGGACAAAACCACAATCACTGTGGTGTCAGAGCTATGGCAGTGCTATCCCCCTAAGCCTCATTAAACAGGAGAGTGTTCAAGCACCACAGAGATAATAAATACCTTCATTTCATTCTTAAGAACCAGCTCAGTCAGATTGCTGTCCCTGTCATCACTCCAAGAAGGACTGGAATTCCTCTGTGCAAACAACAACCACCAAGATCTACAGGTTAGTTTCCTTATTCACAACTGGCAAGCATGTTCTTTTATAATCCAGGATTTCAAGGAGATGAACTCAGGGCAAGAGAAGAAAAAATACATAGGCATTTGAAGCTGCCTTCTAGAATCTAGCTACACCTCTCTAGCTATTGCATGCAAGTCTTTGTGAAGAACTGGTGAAAGAGCATTAACAGAGAGACACTTCTGTGTAAATACATCCTGGACTGTGGTTCCAGTCTCTCCCAGCAAAATATGCTCTTCATTGGCATGGAAAACCAAGACACTATTATTGTTCCAAAAGAGAAAAAAACAAAGAGCATCAGCTGTGTTGTGAGGGCTCACAGATGTTCAAGCTTCTTTTGGGGGACAGAGCATGAAGGCTGGGTGAAACCTCCAAAACACTGTTGAGGTCGACTAGTTAATTTCTTTGGGAAAGAAGATTATTACAAAGTCTAGCAGGGAAATGACATCAATGTTTAGTATTTTCTACTGTCCTGGTGCTTCCATATCCCCATAAACAAAATATTTCTATATTTGATTCAGGACAACAAAATCATCCAATTCCATGAAAGACAGGAAAAGAAAACCTTTCTTATCATTACAAAACTGCTTATTCCTCAGGACTATCAATATAATAGCAGAAAAAGGAGAAATTACAGAAATACACTTAGCCTTATAATCATCGTGAAATCACTCAGTTTAATTTCAGTTTAATTTCCCATGTTACAATAAACATGGAAATATGAAAAGGCAAGATAAAAGGACGCTACTGTAGCTACCTAAAGCACCATCAGAGCTCCATTTGGGAAGCATTTTACGTACCAGTTCAAAGCTCATCAGCATAGTTTTCAACCTATCAATTTCTTCTCGCAGTTCTCTGATCAGTTTTACATTGGCATCCTGAAACATTGAGACACAGAAAAATAATTCTTAGAAAAATTCTAGCTAAAGAAATGAATGCAGAGCTGTTCCAAGAGCCAGGAAGAGAGAAGAACAGGCACACTCCCAGCAGGACTCCTCCTTCCACTCTGCCAGGCCCCTGGGACGTACAGCCCAGGGGCGGGTGGTTCCCACCTTTGGTAAGTTCTCTTTCCTGAACACAGACTTACCTATATTTGTTCCCATCATGACAACAGCTGGACACATCACTATTTTCATGGATTTACCTTCAAAATAGTCCCATCAAGTAAAAATGCTGTTACTTCTGTCATGCAGAAGAGAAAATCAGGCTGGAGGAGACTAAGTCAGAATGTCACCAACCATGGTATCAAAAGCCCTTGCAGCTGATACACGAAACATTTCCTCCCTGCTTGTGTGGAGGCATTTATCTGACTTTCAAAGTAAATATCCCCACACAGGCAGTTTCCAGAAACCAGCTTTCTGCAGGCAGTTAGGGAAACTCTTGAGTCAAGAGTCTTCTGGGCTGCGGGTGACCCTTTGGCTCAGGTGAATTTGCAGGGAGGGGAAGAAGGCAGCTAGCTGAAAGGATGGAGTTAAGGGTCTGGCAGGGGCTGTGCAAGAGTGATGGGCACACGAGCTGGAAGGCTGACAGGCTGTATGGCAGGAGGTGCTAACCCAGGAGGACTGTGTTTACTTGCCTGTGGCCTTGTCACAGAGCTGAGAACTGCTGCTGCACTATTGCTTCCACTACTGATGTCTAAAAACTAGTTACAGGCACTGGTAATACAAATGCATCAGAAAGGTTTCCTTCAGCCCAAGATTTATCAGAGTATCATTAGGAAATCAAATAAAAGAAGTGCATCTCTAAGATTCTATCCTTTTATCTATGGATAAAGTCTTGATATACGCAGGCCAAATCACAGAAGAACACTATTAAAGTTGTAAAATCAATTGCTCAAAGATTACAAAATGCTAGAATCATGACTTTTTTTTCCCTTAAATGGATACATTGTGATACAGTCATTAAGTTACATGACTAGTGTAGGGTGGCAGCTTCATGTAGAAATGTCAGGTGAAGAATGCTCAGCTCAAGAACAGCAATTCAAGAGTTTTATATTTGTAACGTGTGATTGTAGATCTTGATTATTGTGTGCTGCTTGAACTGTGATGTGATGACAGATAGAATTATGCATAACCCCTAGGATTTTTTTTATGCCATTTCTCAACACTACAGTGTCTAAAACCTCCACAACTGCTAATCAGTCTGTTTATCAGCATGTCTTTGATAAGGAGAGTTTACATTTTTCCTATTTAATAAATGTGGACTATGGATAAGGGTGGAAAATGAATAACAAGCACACATTGAAAGTCTGCTTTAAGCATCTGGACTAGCACAGAAGGTGGCTGTAGCAGGGGCAGTGACAGACCCTGGTCCTCCACGGCAGCATCAGACTCTCCCCTTAATACCCTGCAACCTTTTGCCTTGTGCAGCCTTGTGAAGGACCCTGGCACAACTGAACAGCTGAACCTGCCCTACAGCCAGAGTTCATACCTGGAACAAACCCATTTTGTGCAATGAATGAAGCTGGGGTTCTGTGGCAAAAACTGCTCCCTTGTATTTAAAGGCTTCATTTTGCATACTGAAAAGACAACAAATTGAGACTACATAGGCTGCCTTAGGTGTGGCATATTAACTTCTGAATTCTCGACTTTCTAACCTTAACAGTTCATTTAACATGCCAAAGGGAAGGACTGCAAGGATTATGCACTTATAGTAACAGATGAAATGGTAACAAGTAATCCTAACTCTCCCAATATTTAGGATAAAGACATAGGATAAACACACAAGTCATAACAATTCAAGGAGAAGGACTGAAACTCAGGGGACTGAGATGAATGTAAAATAAGTGTGAAATCCTAAACGGTTTAAGCTGCAGGGGATTGAGGAAATGATTTCCACAATATCCAAGCTCCCATTTAGCTCTATTAACACAGGAAAAAGAGGTATGCCTTTTATTCAGAGAGAAGATAGACTGAATAAGCCTTAAATAACACACATAATAAAATGGAACAGGAATGAAAAGCAGAACCTGAGGCCTCACCTCATTCACTCTGGGCTTGTTAATAATATTTTTGGCATTTGAAGCATATCTCAAGGTACTCATGGTCTCGTTGTAGCTGGAGCTGGCAGGAGAGATTGCTACAGACAGAAAACAAATAGGAAATAAATGCTGTTTTAAAAAGTAATCAGCTTAACCCATCACTTTACAAAAAGGGGGATTTTTTTCAATCTTGCTTCTTTAGAAAACAAAACCAAAAATATCACTAGGGATGCTTCATCAAGCTCAAAGAGAATGCATTCTCAAGATTGCATTTATAACTGAATAAATGAGTTTAAATCAAAGCTTAACTCCATGCACAACCAGAATGCCTTTTTATTTCCCTGAGTATCCTATGAAGTATTTATGAAAACCTTTACAAGAACAGATGCTAAGTGATACAGCTGTCTGCTCACTGCAGCAGAGATGTATTTTAAGGGGGTAATGTAGTGCAAAATGTTAAGAGTGAACAGAAACCAAACTCACTGGCAATCATAATGGTCTTGGAGTTGCCCCCCAGACTGTCCTTCAGAAGCCAGGTGAGGATGGAGTCACGGTAGGGGATGTAAGCTGGTCGCCTGCTCCCACTGACACTGCCTGCAGCAGGACTGTCCATGGGACTGCTCTCCCCTTCACTCGTTATGGTGTTTATGCTCTGGCAGCTGCTGAACATCTGAGAGTTTTGAGCTGAAGGAGAAATGCCACAGAGCTCAGGAAACGGGTTATCTTCTGTCACGGCTATTTAATTTTCTTAGCTGCCATTACACTTTATGAAGGTGCCACACTGCTGTTCTGTGCAGCTTTTAGTTGTAAATACAGAAAAACATTAAGACACAGCACACAGTGAGTGCTATGCTTTTATCACTACCCTTCAACATAAAGGACTAGTGTGCTTACCTAAAGTGGAGATGACAATTCCAAGTGTAACTAATGACTTGTTAATATTGGCACCCTCAGTAATTCGATCTTTGCAGTAACTGGGATCAGCTCTTTCACTGTAGCACACAGGCAAGGAAAAGACAATGCAAACCAAACAAAAATGCTTAATTATCAATCAATCAATATGAAAACATTATGTCCTCACATACAATTGCAAGCTTTGCCATTAAAAACCCACACGCTTTAAATACTTATTGCTCTCTGGTTCAGAAAGTCCAAACAACCATGAGCAAAGGCCACTGGTGCAAACTACCGTTAAAGACCCATCAGAACACAAATTCAAGGCTGAACTGGGCAATCCAATCAGTGATTCTGAATTCAACCCCCAACAACACACATTTCACAACTCTGCAAGGGCAGGATGGCTCAGTGCAAAAGTCTGTATGTCCCCTCAATATTACTTTCTCTGCTCAGACATATGTGGTGATTTTCATTCTTGAAAGAAAAATGTCCTGTTCTCCAACTGTTCTGCAACTCTCCAGCACAATTTCCATCGTTCAGCTCTCTGTCACGTCCTGCATAACCAAAATATTCCTTACCAAAATGCACAGCTAAGATCAGACACTTAGGAACTATAGGAACATGAACAATATAAGCAGTGAGATATGACTGTTTCCACCTGCCCGTGCTAGGCAGCCATTCCCTTTTTTCTCTCTCCTTTCAAGCTCAGATTTGTCAATTCCACCAACAGCTACTGGTAAAGCCACTTAATAAGAACATAGGGTTGAAGAGAATTAGCTTAAATGTATGCAACAGCACAGTATTGGATCTGAGGACCCAGAAATTCCCTTCCCCAGTGAAATTCAGTATCCAATACAGAAGAACAGATGACAGAGACAATATCAACTGAATGTTCCTTGTTACTGTGTACAAAAGTCAGGCTTATTGTTAGTTTAGTGAAGTTTTAAAGTATTAAATTTAATCTTTTAAGGCAGTGCCACCAGCATCTTCAGAGTAAATTACCTTTTTGCCCCTCATTATTCTATTACCTGCCTGCAAGGTCCACTAAGTTGATCTTACTTGCAATTTCAGAGGGGAGATTATTTTCCAATATAGCCTGAAAAGAAAAATATAAATAAGGAAGATTATTCCTCTTAATTAACTAATGAAAATAAAACAGATGTGCTCTTTAGTTTGAAACTGAGTTGCAGATATGACTGTCTCACTGCCTTCCTTTCTGACCTTGACTGTGTTCAAACCATTAACTCAACAGTTTTCTCACCCAACACAGAAACCACCCTCTTATGTTGATTTCCTCTTGGAAAAAAAAAAACCTTTACTGCCTAGCGACTGTGAAAGGCTTTCTTGTAGATCTTGCAGAGCTATTTTCCACTAATGTATTCCAAAGGTCTTTTGTGAAACTACTGAAAAATATCCCAAAATGTTCTGTGATTACAGGATGTTAAAAGTGTGAGATAGAAAAGGTCTATTGGATTACTGGACGACTTCCCTGCCAGGGAAGGATATAATTCCTCCAGAGAAAGGGGGCATTGTCTCTGGGAGAGGATTGGATGCCAAATGCTAAAGAGATGAGCACATCTGAAAAGCTGGACAGATACAAAATTCTGGTGTTAAACTAATGCTATACTTCAATTAAGGATCCTAAACAAGTGTCACAAAACACAGCTTCAAACATATTCACACGTAATTTTCACAGCATCCTAGAAGGGATATTGCATTTCAAAGAGCTGATTAAAACTTTAAACATTTCTTTTTACAGTCAGTCTTTGGCATCACTTCTGACTATAAGCTGGCATAAAGGAACAAGAATACTTCAGTGAATACTCAACACATCAGGTGGTGTAGGAACTGTAACACATCTGCAGTGTGATCCAAAGGAAGTAACAGCTTCCACTGAGACTATTACAAACAGCACAAAACAGTGACAAGTAAACACTGCACAACACATTGAATGATGCTTTTTGAGAATGAAGAGAAAAGGAAGTTGGATTATTTTTAGCTAACCTGAGTGTAGTGGATGGTGAAGATAGCATGGGATCTGCTGCTGGCATTGTGAATATGTGTAGCTGCTGTGATTCTAGAAAGAAGAACAAACCATTCAATTACAAAGGCTTATTTCCCAGTAGTCAGGGAAAGCAAAAATATAAAATGCAGCAAATAAACAAAGATGAAGGACTGTGAAACTTGCAGAATACGATAGGCTGTATTCTGGGATCTGATCACAGAGTATCTAGTGGAGGACCTGGAAGGGTGGAAATCAAGGGTTAGTTAGAGGTGTTTTTGTCCACTAGTAGCACTCTGAAGAAATATCTTAAAGCAGCATTACAGCATAGGTGTAAGGTGTTGCTTAAGGGTAGAACACAGCAGAGAAGTACAGCCAGAAACAGCAGCTTACAGCTCACCCCCAACACCACTGAATGCAGTGGCCCAATACATTTTCCCCATATTGCCCCCATTTTTGTTTCTTAGCACTTCAAAGGGTCTACAATGGGCAGAGGATATGGGGGAACAGCACTTAAGTTTATAAAGCAAAGGAGAAATAGAAAGAAAAAAGAAAGGCTTTTGAAAAGGAAGTGGTAGTACTCTGACAATACACAGGGTAACTGGAGGGCATTTTTATGGGAGAATATATGTGTTAGTTTTTAATATATTCTATTTGATTGTGGTATGTGGTATACATTCTACTGTTCTTAACCATTCTAATAATATGATCTAGCTTGACTGATTGTTTTGCTTTACCCAGCAGCAGGGCTATGTTTTTGGAAATGTGGAAGTTTTGATTTCCTGCAGGGATAATGCACCTTCCAAAAAATGGGAAGTTTTAATTTACTTTATTCCCTTTTTATTTTTACTTTTCTTTACAGCATCACCAGTATTCTAAAATCTCAACCTCTCTTAAGGGAAGACCATATCAATTTTGGAACGGTGATTTGTGTTTGGAGGATCTTTCAAATATAAATCTTTTCAGGCACTGTAATGGCAGCTGTATTGATATCCAAGGCTCCCTGTTGAAAAAGTTAAGAAAGTGTTTTATCTAATGAGAGCTGAAAGCATGTGTGCCAATTCCCACATTTCTCACAGTAAACATCTGTGATTTGGACTAAGAACTTAAAAAATTATTATAAAAATTAAACAAACAACTGTAAAACAAATACCTTTAGAAATGAAATAAAAATACACTACCTTTTCAGCAGTTTTAAATTACTAAGTTACACCAACAAGTGAGTTGAAAGCCATACTGTCTAAAGTGTCATGAGCAAGTGGAGGAGTACAACAGAAGTCTGTTTACAGCAAAACATTTTCCTGGCGTACATTTTTTACCCTAGACAGATGGTTGAATTTTGTGGGTGCATCAGCATGGGATCAGTTTTGAAGAAACACCTTCATGAGTGCTTCCAGCTCTTACTGAGGATAAAATGAGGATATGTAACATCTGATGGATATGTCATGTATAGGATCAGCAAATCTGACATCCTGTCATGACAAAGCATTGGCAACACTGTCAATAAAATAAACATCAATGAAAACACACATAGTGGAAGAAGTATTACAGAAAGATGGAGCTGGCTTCTTTTATAAAATACCTTTTAGCTATTCCTTCTTCTAGAAGTTGTACAACTTGCTTGTAGTCTGTAACTAAATGTTGAGTCAATCCTGTCAAAGATTTAAAAAGAGTTAAATGCACATTTTACTCAGGAAGTTTCAGTCAGTTTACCCAAGAATTTACCCTACATTAAGAGCACAAAGATGTTCTGCTGGGATGCCAATCTGTTCTACAAGTAGTCTCTCAACCAGAGTAACTATTTTATTTTAAAAAAAAAAACACTTTTATTTTTAAAAATAATTTTAAAATTGCACCTTCAGGTGCATTGACATCACTATAAAAAATGATTTCTACCTTCAAAGTATTGACCTTTTTCCATCTTATCTGCAGAACAATGGTATTTAAAAAACAATACCACTGAAACTCCATTAGAAATTTTCAGCTATACCACTGCTATTAACTGGGTCCAGATCCTGTAAAGAAGCTTTTTGCCCCTGTCTGTGGATAATGTCTCTGCTCACACAACTGACAGAATCAGGAACCAACCCCTATCAATATTTGCTGTTTACTTCACTAGGCTCTTTGCCTGCAACGCTAAGGAGTCTTCATGCACTTTTGTCCTCAGTGGGTACACAAATAATTACATAAAACATCTGGCTTTTTCACATCTTCTGCCTTCAGTTTTGGTGTGGTGCTGGTTTTTTTTAAAATTTTATTTTATTTTATGGGGGGAAAAACCTCACTGAAAACAAATGGGAGGAGTACTGCATTGCAGAGCCTGCTGTGTGGGTGGTGGTTGTGAGTGGCAGGGTCCCGGTGGAGGGCACTGTGCTGCTGTGCTGCAGAGGCACTGCCAGACCCTTGCAAAATGCACATGCCAGCAGACACGCAAAATTAACCTCAACAGGCCTGTATTTCACACACATCCAGTTTAATACACCTCATTTACATTTTATTGTGCTGATTCGTTATCATCTGTACTGCAGTGACTCCTAAAACCCCACCTGAGCTGCAAAGTCAGTCTTCATCACACAACACCTAGCAAAACACTCCTCTGCAGAATGTTTTATCTCACAGCTGGAATTCAAGGCTACTTTCTCCCCTCACACTGATGAAGGTTTGGTTTGGTTTATTGCAGGCCACAAAAGTGTGGATGAAGGCAGAGTACTGAAAAATGTGATTTATTAGGACCAAGTAATTTCTACTGCTAGGATGTAATATATTTCTACTGCAAGATGAATATAGAATTCAGTAAGACTGAAATAAGTACTTCTGACATTGATAGAGAGAGTCTAGTTTCACATGATAACAGTTTGTTTAACTTTAAATGAAAGCAGAATCAAAGCCAAAGATGGGAATTTATTTTAGTCCTTTAACAAAGAATAAAGAAAGGAAAAAAAATTTGGAATCACCCACACTTTAAAAAAAATCCCAGCTGTAGAGTGCATGTGCACACAGTCACACACACACAAAGTATAGGATGATTTTCAAACAAAAGCATTTCTTCTGCTCTCTAGTGTCCCTTTACAACACATTATTTCCAGAAGTCATCACATTTTCCATTTGAAAAAGAGGCCCATTATTTTTCCAGCAACACTGGGACTTTCAAAGATCAGAATATGGAAACTATCTCACATTGTTTTCCCAGACCCTTTTTCAGGATCTTACTCAACAGAATAAAAATCCAGTTATAAAAGGGATGTATGGAAGAAATTCTTACACACCTACATTTCCATAAGTACTGGAATAGTGAAGCTACAGTTCAAAACATATAGTTTTTCAATAACGTAAATGAAATATTGTAAATGTAGTTTGAAAAGAAATTACAAAGTGCTTTGCTGGCTGTTAGAAAAAGAAAGGTCATTTTCAAGCCCTATGAAAGATCAAAACCACTTGCTCATCTAGAAATCTGCCTCAGAGTAAGAAAGGATCTCCCCCAGAAATCAGTCTCAGAGTAACAAAATAGATTGCATCATTTCCTGATTTAAGAGGGGCTGATTCCTTAACAGTGCAACCATCTGTGAGGGAGAAGTTTGAAACGATTCCAGTCCAAAGCACTGAAACACTTTCAGCATTTTAAAGGCTACAATCTCACAGCCTTTACTTGGAAAAATGATGGGCTGGAAACTATTCAAAATACTTAAGTCTTCAGAGCTGGGGCTTCCTGGCTGGACTTGCAAATGGAAAATGCATTGTCCACAGAATCTAAGCACCCTTAAAGGGGTTAACTTGTCTGGTTTTCCTCTCTGCTCTTCATCCAGTGCTAACTGTACTCTGGATACCATTGACACCAATCACACAACTGACAAACTAATGGGATGCTGGGGAGCTCCTGATCAAAGCCAGCAAACCTTAAAATTGCTGATGGTTTGTAAGGACTATGATGCAAATACAGATACTCATCCTGAACATGCTGGATCTAAGGGAAATAATGAAAAATTTCTGAGTTTTGCTGATCTTTACTATTCTTATTTCTCCCATAGAGCAAATTGCCTGGAAGGAGAATACAAACCAAGCTCCCCCCTTCTAGTAACCTTGTTGATAATTCTGATCTCAGCCATCTAACTATTGAAAACAATATTCTTACACTCTGACCCTGCACAGAGAGTCTACATGTAAAAACTGCCAAACACCACTTCAGCACAGAGATCAGCAATTGTTAATTGCACCAATATATTACTGCAGTTGAGAAGGACATTTTATTCCCATGTTGTGAAGAACTTACTTTTCTTGAATTTGATATTATTAAAATCAAGCTGACTGTACTCCTCACCTGCATTCAAAAAAACTTCTGTACTTCCCCATTGCTGATTATTCATGGTGTGAGCTAATGAGTGCTGTTCCAAAAGGAGCTATTGGATCACACCTTCTTTATTGGTCCCTCTCCCCAAAAGACACCAGGGTCATTTCAAGTAAAACAGTTATAGTTCTTAATTGCATAAACTGTACATAACCATGTTTATTAATATCTACTTATATAAACATATCTAAAAAAAACCCCCAGAACTATGTCATCTGACTGTTGCCCTAAGCCACTGACTCATCAGCCTGAAATCACTTCTGTTTACATGCTCTCAAACAGCTTCCAATTACACCCCATGATGCCTTCAGCAGCAAAATTACTTCATTTTTCATGCAAGTGATCAGTTTTTCTCAAAATGTGAATCATGTTTATCATTAAAATCTTTATCACAGGCATTAACACAGTGATTTTTGGAGGCTGTCATAAGATACAGAGGGAAAGAATCTTCTAAAATAAAGTATTCATATCAGATTTACAAACATGGCCAAAGCTGGCAAATATTTAGGTTAATCTTTTTCCATTATTTTTTCCTCTTCTTTTACAAAATCTAATCAATGGGGAACTTTTATGAGATATTTCAGAACTCTAGCACAGAATTGTTCCACTTAAATTTTTTACTTGTGTCTAAGTATAAAATCCTTATTCAAAAGGGTAAAACTTAATTTAAAAAAAAACAAAACAAAACACACAAAAAAAAACCCAGCAACACAGAACTGGAAAAGAAGTAACAGATTTGGCCTGGAAGGTTCCAGGAGAAGACAAAATAGTGACAAAAGGCAAGCCAGCCCATTGGCAGAAGCTAGAACTTCATTTTCTTTTAAAACAAGGAAACTCCATTACATGCAGCCAAGGCATCACTGGAGATATAAGGCCTGAGAAAAGGGATGGAAATTGCCAAGGAAGGAAGCACTTTAAAGACCTTTTCTTGTGTGGTGAATGAGCAGCTGCTTAAAGAAAAGAATTAGTATCTGTACTCCACTAATAATGAAGTTCTCCGATAACAAGCAGGTAGAAAGAGAATGTTGGAAAGACCTCAATGAAGGCCAAATGTCTACGAATCTGCTTTTCAAAGAATGATAGGTTTGCCATACTAATGAGACCATCAATTCATCTGTTTTCCAGTTCTCCTTAAACAGGATGCTGATGTGCTGGGAAAGCATGGCTGAAATAACCAGAATGCCAGAAAGCCCCTTGTGTATAGGACCAGGCAAGTTCAACACTTCCCAAGTGCTTATTTCAAATTTTGAAAGAAGGAATTGGTAAGAACTGTCAGTTGTTAAGCATGCTATAACTGATACTGCAGGTGCCCAGGGAATGAGAGCTGGGAATTGCACGCTCCATTCAATCATGGAGATAAGTCACCCTATCTGTTGTCACATTTTGCCTTAATCTCTGAAGTGAGGTAACAATCTAACATAGTAATGCCATGATAAAGGAAAAGAGAGGAAGAAAAGTAGACCAGGGAGAACAAGAGGAATTTACAAACAGAGAGAAAAACTCTATTTAAAACCCAGAACAATTCAGTATTTCATCTGATGTGACAGGACCAATAAAATTCTGTGTGAATGAGTTTTCAGTACTAAATGCATATCCCCCAGGTGTTACTACTCTTGGTGGCCAGCCAAGCAGTTGCAGAGTCAGTGATATCAGAATAAACTCTGGAACTCTGCCCACTAGATACAAGGCACAGTGAAAGGAAATATATGCATTTACTTTCTATATAAACTCATTAAATTTTGAAACTCACATCAGTTTGGCAAAGGCTCTTCCTTCTGATCTCCACTGTAAAGCTGTTGTATGACTTTGCACCAGTGTACTGGTTGTGAAAGAAATGCCTTTTCTCAGAGCTTGGCTAGAGAAACAGCAACACGCAGGCAAACTTTACACTGGGAGCTAAAGTACCAATGGTCAAACTTCAATTTAAATCCATGTGAGACCCTGAATTGAAGGCACCAATCAAAAGTGAAAATGAACTGGAAGTGCAAAACAACCAAAGAGAAGATAAAAACTAAAATAAGGCAGACAAGTGAAAAGGAAAAAAATATGTTGAATATTGTGTTCAGTTCTGGGCCCCTCACTACAAGAAAGATACCAAGATTCTGGAGTATGTCCAAAGGAGGGCAATGAACTGGTGAGGGGGTCTAGAGCTTATGTCTTGTGAGGAGAGGCTGAGGGAACTGGGGTTGTTTAGTTTGGAGAAGAGGAGGCTCAGGGGAGACCTTATCACTCTCTACAACTACTTGAAGGGAGGCTGTAGCAAGGTATGGGTCAGTCTCTTCTCCTGGGTAACAAGTCATAGGACAAGAGGAAATGGCCTCAAGTTGTACCAGGGGAGGTTTAGGTTGGATATTAGGAAAAACTTCCTCAGTGAAAGGGTTGTCAAGCATTGGAACAGGCTGCCCAGGGAGGAGGGGGAGTCACTAGCCCTAGAGGTATTTAGACGACGTGTAGATGAGGTGCTGAGGGACACGGTTTAGTGGTGAGCTTAGCAGTGTTAGGTTAATGGCTAGACCTGATGATCTTAAAGGTCTTTTCCAAGCAAATTGATTGTGTTTTTTTTTTTTTTCCCCAATCTGTTTTGCATCATCTCATTTGAAAGCTATGATTCACTAGAAACCACAAAGCCACCTGAAGGGCTGCTATTGCCAGTGTGAATTAAAACGTGTGTGACATTTTTAGTCCCAAAATGCACCTACATTACTTATTCTGTACTTTTTCAGTTCAATGAAGATTATTGGGTTCTCACTCGGGTAACAGAGAGTTTAATTGCTTCTGATGGCCCGGCCTACAACACCAAACAGCTGATTTATCTTTTTTTTAAATTATTTTATACATAAACTGCTGCCAAGGACTGAGGCAGGTATGGAGGGACCTTTGGCTCATCTGTAGAACCCACCTAGAGCTGATGTTGGTGGATTTCTTGATTACGTTAAGATTTCTTTAGAAAAAAAGAAAGCAAAATACAGGACCTATGCCTGGGACAGGCAAACATAAAAGTGCAGGACCTGATACACTCTTATTTGAGACTCTAATGGTAGCTGTGAAGCTCACTCTCACCTTGTACATATGGTCCTGTGTCGGGGTGCTCTCGGACTCGAAGCGTGTAAGGCTTCTTGCGGTCTGACTGCTTCAGCAGATCTCGGACACGCTCGTTATAGATTTCAAGAAAGCTGAGAAGCAAAAGAAACAGGAATGTTAAATGCACATGGGTTAAAGAAAAAGAGGAAGCATATATGTAGACAATGCAATTACCTGAATCTTACACAGATCTCTCATGATGAAGTTAATAATTAATTTTCATTATCTCTGTTACCACCCCTCTCCATGCAGTGCACACAGCAAGAACTGATGGTAGTACATTGAAGCAAGGGGCATTCAGTATTTTAGGTAAAAATTCATAAAATATGCTTTTTTTTTTTTAACACTAGTGAGTTTGAAGCCCCAGATTTCCAAACATAATGCTTCATCAGATAAATGGGACCAATGAATACAAATGGAATGTAGGGTTATGGCTCAAATCTAAGAGTAAAATAAACAGGCAGTAAATTTTTAATGCATCCTATCTCATCTGTCTATACAAAAGTGAACAGACAGCATTTAAAGAACCATACTGAGATGGAAAACTAAACCACTTTCTCATCCTTCCTCTATGTTCTGCCCCTCGTTCCAAAATGATTATCATCTGAGAAAAGAGAAACAAAACCAGCTAGTCTTTACTTTGTTTGATTACAAAATATGTTGTTGAAAGCATTTATGGCATTGCCCAAAACAGCAACACACTTACCTGACCTTCACTCTACAAGATGCTGTCTGATCTGAGTAATCCTCCTTCCTTGAAAAGAGGCCCTGCACAAACCAGAAGTTTTTGTAAATTTAAAATCCATCAAGGAAATGTAACTGCTTAAACAAATGCAAGAGAAATAAAAAAAAAATAGTACCTCACATATACGAGGTGTCAGCCCAATGGATGCCTTCAAATAACAGATAGAAAAAAAAAAATACACTTGCTGTTACTCTTGTAAAATTTTTTAAAAAATAAAAGCCAAGTTATAAGAAAAGGACAGAATCATAGTGCAGCACTGAAGTAATGACTGTAGGGTGGATTGCAACACAAACTGCCCAGGATTGTAGTTCTGAACAACCTGGCAATGCTCTACTGCTTCAGCTGATTCCATCGATCTGAGTACCAAGATTAAAATGCATTTTAAGTGGCTCCTGCTAGGCAAGAATTTTAAAATGTAACAGCTTCTGCAAACACCATCCAAATACATTTCAGAACTGGATATGAAGCAAGTATTAGTTTCTGCAGGCCAAAGGATAACTTCTGCAACAGGTAAATGTCTCAAGTAGATAATGAAGCCTGTTAGAAAAGTATTCCAATGAATTGCTATCCAGTTTTATTTGTGAAAGTTATTTAATTTCAGCATAACTCAGACTGCCAAAAAATTCTGTGACTATGAATATCTATTATCATCAGTTATACATTTCTAAAAATCGGACTATTCAGGGGTATACAATTTTTGGGCTTTCCCTCTAATACAGCAGCAAGATTCATACATAGTAAGGTGGAAGTTATTTAAAATATATATTTAAACAACACAATATTTTCTATTTTTTTTAGTTGATGCTATGTTTTTTACCTAAATATAAAGGCTTGACTCTATTACGTATAAATACCAAATACAACATGTATAAGCATTCTGCTCAACAAGCACCATAACAACAGCCAGAGTTTAAAAATAAAGCAGTATTTCTGCAGGACATCCTGCCCTCAACCCTCAGTCTAAAAAGAATGGTGTAACTCACAGGTGTTCCCATCATTGTGTAAGTTTTTCCTGAACCTGTCTGTCCATATGCAAAGAGGCAGACGTTGTATCCTCTAAACGCGCCCGACAACACCGAAGTGCCAAGGTCCTGGAACACCTGAAAAGACCAAAAGAAACAAAACAGCCCACGATTAATATGCCTCCCTATAAGTGGTTTGCATTACTTGTGGATCTTGCAGCTTTAATAGCTTCATGGGAATAAGAATCCTGACTGTGTTTGTCTTTCTCATCTATCAGACACAACGTGAAGTGCCCAGGACTTGCCTGTTAGATCCTCCTCCAGATGCTGGTGTGCTGAGCACAGTGCTGACATGGAGCAGTAGTGTTTGTGTTTCCCTGCCTGCTGCCTCTTATTTTACACTTAGACTGTGTGAGTTCTTGAGGATCTTCCCCACTGCAAATTTTTATAGCATGAACCTGGCAGAAAGGCACAGTCAAGGCTCTCAGTACTTCTCTCTGACCTGCCTGGTCAGTAAGCCACACCCCCAAAGGCTAAATGCTTTGTCTTCCTATCACACCACATGCACAGTGACATGCCTTCTTCTGCTCATTGTAATACAGCACCAGGAACTGTTACCACCAAAACAGTGTCAGCCTCCAGGGGCTTCCACAGATAGAACTCATCCTGCTGTGGCTGCAAAAGCTGGACCATCCCAGCCAGACTACCCACCCAGCAAGACCTGAACAGTCAATCCTTCTGCTTTCCCTTGTTCTTAGAACATCAAAGCCTTGCCATGGATCAGTTGAAAGGATACCTGGTAAGGTCTGCTAGGAAGTGTGTGGTGGATCAAAAGGCTGCAGCAGGCAGGTTGCCAACCACTTAGCACAGCTCTGGTCTTTCACAAGGAATGTTGCAGCTATTAATGGTTTTGCCATTCATGCAGAAAAATGGCTAGTATGTGTAGAAAGATACATATGATTTCAGTGTTTCACTGCTGTGAAATCTCACCCATTGCCAGGTCATCTGCTTCTCCAATAGACATATAAATGTATTAAACCTGATACAAAAAATTACTAGTAAAAGGTATTTCATAGATGTCACCATTTTACCTAAACTGCCCAGAAAAGAGATTAAAAAAACCTCCCCTGAGGCTTTTGTTTTCAGATCATATTTCAACTCAGACAGAGACAGGATGCTAATTCCTAGCTGAAGAATCAATAACATTCCCATTTGGCATAATTTGGCTACCCCTGCCCATATTTGTAAGGGTATGCAGCATCTCAGAGCATCTGCTTCAGTAGCATTATCAAATCAAGGAACTTTTCCACTAAAAGAATAACAGGAAAAGTCAAACACACACAGACAGAAACACAACAGACAAGGCATAACAAAGATAGTGACAAACTCTCCTGTTCCTACTGGAGAGAGATGGTTAAGAAGGTGAAGCATAGCTGTGGAGATGGTCAACTTGGACTTCATAATCAATGAGCAGGCAAAGAACAGGAGGATTTGGGATATTTGAGGTGGGGCTGAAAAGCAATGCAAAACTCCTTAAGGAATATTTAAGGTGAAGGTGTTGAGAAGGGGATATAAAAGGGGCTGGTCCCATGTGAGCAGCAGTAGCTCAGTGCACTCATCTGGCTGAGCCCTGTGCCTGATCACCAGTCTGTCCATTTCCTTATCAAATCCTCCCCATGTAACTGCACTCTCTACCCCACGTGAGTGCTCTAAGAATGAGATGCCAGCAGCTGGAGAGACTGGAGTGGATTTGGAGCCAGCAATGGAGTCAGAAGATCTCAAGTGACAGGGCCATCACATCAGAGGTGCCAGTGAATGAAGCCAGTGAGAGCCTTGGCATTGGTAGCTGGCATTGTCACAAATGTAAGGAGCATGGGTCCAGTGTGCCAGCTACTGGGCAGACTGAGGGGAGTAAATTCAGGTCAGCAACTGAAGTCAACCTCAGGTGATACATCCCCTCCATTTATGGTGCCAGCAGCTGTAGCAAGTAGGACTGTAAGTGCCAGCAATCAGAGTGGAACTATGTGCCACACGGTCTACGTCCCAGCTACCAGGAGAACTGGAGCACTGTGAGGGTCTCTCAGCAGCTGGAGGGGGGACAATGCATCCCAGGGCCTGTGCTGCAAATGCCAGCTACAGGGGTGGCTGAAGGGAAGCACAGAAGGGTATCAGCACCTGCAGCAGGGACGTGCTGCCCACAGGGCTTGCGTGCCAGCTACTGGCATGGAGAGTGAGGAAGAGAGGGGGCTGGAGTGTTGACATCCATCAGTGTGTGGGGGTGCAATTTGCCAGCAAACTTCAAACTGCACAAGTGAGCAGGAGGCCCAGGGTCCAGGCAAGAATATTAAATAAGAGTAAAGGGATCCAGGCATGCTTGTGAGCATGCACGTTTGCTAGGGTGCAGCAAGCTGGGCTGTGAGGCAAGTAAAAGACCCATAGAATAGTTGAGAGGGTTCAGGGTCCAGAGGGCAGGTGTTGGTATTTGAGGGATCTCTCCAGTCCTGGAAGAGCAAGGGTGTGTTTTCACTTGCAGACATCAACCCTGATCAGTTGGATAGGACCTGGCTGTCTATGCTTGTTTCACGTGTGTGCTGGCAGTATTATACGTGGGTGTTGTTAAAGGAGTGTCTTCTGGAGCCATCCGCATAGGCATTGCTGTCCTGTGTCCTTTGTCATTGTCAACATTTGTGTCTTTGGCATAGACACTAAGAATCACTACTGATTTCACTTGCAAAGAGGCAAGCAGCTTCCTCACCCATTAGCATGGGATGGAGAGCCCTCCAGGTGCCCAGGCACACAGGGCTGGCCCCCAGGGGCTGAAGAGGAGGCCCCACGTCTGGGAGCCCACAGGAGACTGTAGCCTTATACATGCCTTAACTGTACCAAATTTATTGTCAGGAACAACTTATTTACAGTCTTGAATAATTAGATCAAAGTCAAAACTCCAGAATATACATCAAGAATGAGTAGTTCATTCACAACAGATGTGGCTAGTAATGCCCTACTGAGGACAATATCTCAATAAAAGATCAAGTTTTATGTTTTTACAAAAAACAGAAGTAATACTATTAGCAAAATAAATCAATAATACATAGCTGATGAATGACTGAACTACATGTATAATAACATATAATAATTGACATATTAGCACAATAGTTAAAAGTTATGCTGAAGAGGTTAATCTACCACTTTCACCTAATAAACCAACATTGCCCAAACTAAAAAAAAAAAACATTATCACACTACTTTTACAAATACCAGTATATAGGGGGACATGGATACATATTACATACTATCACAGAATTTTAGAATCTGTATAAAGAAGTCAGAGGTGCACAAAAAGACAGAGACAGGGCTTAAGAAATGAATGTTAGAGAAGAATGCTACTAAGAAATGCTTGGAAATGTCAATTTTAAGGTGACACTGTGGAAAGAAAATGCATAGAATAAAGAAGTTTACCCCCTGGGGTTTTTAATAGGCTGAGTCTAAGCATCAAAGGGGGCTTTGAAATGGCTAAGCAAAAAATGGAAAGACAGCTAAGAAAGATATATATTCAAAGCACCAAGCAAAAGAAAGATGAAAAAAACCCCACAGCAACAGTTACAAAGCAGTTTCTGAACCTTGTAGACAGGAAGGAAAAGTCGCATTGGATATGGTAAGGGGAAAAGGAAGTTTATTCCTTCCAGTGAGGGAATGGAGTTACCACTAGAAACCTCACAGAGTCATCACAAAAGTGGTGCTTCTGTTACTTAATTTAGCTACAAATGTTCCCTAATTCCACAAGCAGAACTGAGAGAAAACTGTTCCTTGTAAGACCAATGCATAATGGAAATTAGGAACTAAGTTCATGGGCACCACTTTATCTATGAGTTTTGCTTTCTGAGTTGTGGGAAAAATGTAATTGCAAGATTAGGCTGGGGGCTGGGTTTTCTTGGAAGTTGCTTGTAGCAGTGTTTCAACATCTGTTTTTACTTCTTTCCCTTCATCTATGGGAACCCACTTAAAAATAATTGAATAAATGCATCAAATGTGCAATTAGCCCTGTTGCTTTTATTTTACTCAGTGGGATCCAGAGGGTCTGACTGCAGTGGGATGTCTTGCATGCAGAAGGTCTGAAGAAATGTGCCCTGTATTCCAGAGTCCACTTTCATGACACATTCCAAGTCTTCCACTGCTCTCCATTTACTATTTTTGTTATACTAACCTGATGGCATTTGGCCACATGCAGGCAGTATTTGCTGTACCCCCATACTGTCCCAGCACAGTTCCTGCTTCTGCACTGAGAGTCACCATTTGCTCCAGTGATTCAGAAACAGTTGTGTCACTCTGCTCACTGAAGAGGTTAACAGCCAGAGCTGAGGAGCACGCTGCATTTGACCATAGGTATGGCCCTGCATAGTGATAGACACAGAGCATGCTACAAGCTAAACACAATGATTCTGAAGATTCTCCTTGCAGTGACACTGCTTGTCCTAGGTTCAGCTAAACCACCACACTGATGCTCTCCATCTAGACTCCGTGAAGAAAGAGCTCAGTGCCACGCTTACATAGCCACTATGACAGATTTTTCTGCAATAAAGACATTTAAGAAAGCATCTGAGTATTAGAAGCAGCAATGCAAATCACTGTAATCAGTTCTCAGCAAAATGATCATGACAGCTCTTGAGCCATGTAACTGGTTTGCCTGAGGCCTTTCTCTTCAGGTTGTGCTCATGTGTGAATCCTCCAGTGGACACTGAACTTCCCCTCAGCAGAAGCACCAGTCGGATCTCTCTTCCCTACCTGGCTGGCACACAAAACTTGCAGGAATATAATAACAGACATCTCCACCCCTCTTTCAAATTTGGTTCAGCCTAGCCAGTTTGTTCAAGAATTATTGGGAAATGGGCTGAAAACAGCCAGCCACTGTAAAATTGCCTTTTTTTTTTTTTTTTTTTTTCAGCAAATCAGGCTAAGAGATTGCAGTTGTTACCTATTAAGCAAAGACTAAGATTTTCAGCTTATTATTCTGTAGATTCTGCCTGCTCTGGACATGTTCCAGCTCATGAATTGAGAAGGACTTTAATCCAGATTCCAAACTGGACTGCTGTGTTCTAGGATATCTCTAAGACAGTACACACAAAATCAGAGCAGGAGAAAGACAGAGTTCCTCCTGTGTGAGTAGCTGCAAATGTGAACAGAGAGAGGAGGAAAGAAACTAAATAAAATCAAGATGGCAAGAGCCAGATACAAAGATTGACAGAGGACTACAGAACAACTGCATAAAACAAATACCTAGAACCAGTAATGCTGAAAGGAAGGAATGAAAAGAGAATGGGATGCATAAGAGCCTCTGAATAAGGAGAAGAGGGTGATGGAGTCAAACTGGACAGAGTTAATGGAGGAAAGGCAAGACTAGTATCCATTGGGAGCAGCAAAACAGTGGGAAGGAGATTGAGTTTGGAAGCCCAAGTGCCGGAAAGCATTGGGCTGGGTTGGCACAGAGGACAAAGAACAGGGACAAAAGTGTGAAAGGCAGATATTTGTAGATTTGGAGTCCAGAAGGTAGGATTATGGGGCAAGCCAAATGTGATTGGAGTCAAACTGGACTAAGAAATGACTGGATGTGTTACCTTTAAGTAACAGACACAATGCAAGTCCATGCCCACTTCTCTTCAGAGTATCAATATTGAGTAAATTCAGGCATTTTGCACAGCTCTGTGTTCAGAGAAGTGGCCTAAAGCCAGCTTGTGCAATCCACACCAACTTAGAAACCTGTACTTCACATGGGACAACCTCTTACAACAGGGAAAAATGCAGCCTAGAGAAGTATCTTGATTCTGCAACAGTTTCTTCATTAAGAGGTGTCCTCCCTTCTGAAGATTCATAGTGGATCTTTGAGAGCTATTGATTGATCTAAGAGTAATAAAACAAAATCTTCACAAGATGGCATATGCCCTCAGGACAGCAATGCTAGCAATGTCATCTGAACACTGAAGCTGGAATTTTAGAAGAACTGTGTTTTACTTCTGGCTCTGTTGTTGAAACTTTTGGACAATGTTGGGCAACTCCTTTAACATTTTAATGGCTTCATTTACCTCCAGGTAAGTAGGAATAATGCTATCCATTAGCAGAAAACTGAGGGATGTTCTCACTAGTGTTCATAAAACTCCTTGTGATCTTGGAACACCCATAGCAATTTAAGCCAAATGTGCAAATTATTGTGCACTCTCTGTCCACATAGATTTATCTCTCTGAAGGAACATCTAACTCCAAAGTCCCAGTTAGGCAAAACTCTGTTACATTTACTCTCTAAATACATATGTCTACTCAGATGCTTCAATTCAAGTATGTTTAAAATCAGTCCTTTTTTAATTAGGCCTTGAGAGAAGACTTATTATTACAAACAAAACTGGATAAATCTAAATACAGTGCCATAACCCTATGATGATAATAAATGAGAATTTCAAGAATTATTTACTGAAATCCTATTCAAAGCTGATTTGTACTGTTTTGTGTTTCTTCTTGCTGGTAAATTTCTCTCCCTCCTTTTGCAAGTATCAATTACAATTCATTTAATTGAATATAGTTTCAGTTTAGCCAGAAAAGCCTCTTTGTTTTAGTGTGTTGCAGAAAAAAAAAAAAATGAAGTAGTGAAGCACAGCAATGAATTTATGGCTTGCTTAAAAATAGAGTAATTGAAATCAAGGGTTTTTCTGTGCTAATATCAGAGGCATTAGTCCAAATACCCATCAGTATCAACAGCTGCAGATTATACAAAAAGTAGTATGATTAATCATTCTGGTCATATGTACTAACATCTTTCATGATACAGTGGATCAAATCACAGGGTTTGTTGATCATGAGGAAACGGAAAAAAAATAAAAGGATTCTTCTGGGATTCTTCAAGTCTCACATTTGAAATGAAACTTTAGGAAGATGAAGTTTTTCAAGGACCATGAGTTGAATATGGCTTCCTGCT
>NW_008586228.1:1513-1867 GCF_000691845.1 Merops nubicus | reverse complement strand
TGGGGGCAATTTGGGGGGTTCCTGGGGCAGTTTGGGCATCCCTGGGGGGCAGTTCTTGGGTCGCTGGGGGCAATTTGGGGATCCCGGGGCTGTTTGGAGGGGGGGTGGGGGCAGATTGAGGCTCCCTGGGGCAATTCCTGACACGGCCACAGTGGGGGGGTGTCAGGTCCGGGCCCGAGTCCGGTTCCGGTTCCTGATCCGGTTCCGGTTCAATCCGGTTCCGGTCCCTGATCCTGATCTGGTTCTGGTTCAATCCGGTTCTGATCCAATCCGGTTTTAGTCCGATTCTGCTCTTATCCAGTTCCAGTCCAGACTGGTTCCAGTCTAATCCGGTTCTGGTCCCTGATCCGGTTC
>NW_008586228.1:0-1496 GCF_000691845.1 Merops nubicus | reverse complement strand
TGTCCCTGAGCCGTGTGGAGTCCAATCCAGTTCCGGTCCCTGATCTGGTTCAGGTCTGATCCGGTTCCAGTCCAATCCAGTTCCGGTCTGATCCGGTTCCAGTCCAATCGGGTTCTGGCTCCTGATCCGGTTCAAGTCTAATCCAGTTCCAGTCCGATCCAGTTCCGGTCCAACCCAGTTCTAGCCCAGTCTGATTCCAGTCCAATCCGGTTCTGGTCCCTGATCCGGTTCAGGTCTGATCCAGTTCCAGTCCAATCCAGTTCCAGCCCAGTCTGGTTCCAGTCTACTCCAGTTCCGGTCCCTGATCCGGTTCTAGTTAACTCCAATACCGGTCTAATAGTATTCCAGTCCAATCCGGTTCTGGTCCCTGATCCGGTTCAGGTCGGATCCGGTTCTAGTCCAATCCAGTTCCGGTCTGACCCAGTTCCAGTCCAATCCAGTTCTGGTCTAATCCAGTTTCTGGTCCCTGATCCGGTTCAGGTCGGATCTTCCAGTCCAATCCGGTTCTGGTCCCTGATCCGGTTCAGGTCGGATCCGGTTCTAGTCCAATCCAGTTCCGGTCTGACCCAGTTCCAGTCCAATCCAGTTCTGGTCTGATCCAGTTCCAGTCCAATCCGGTTCTAGTCCAATCCAGTTCCAGTCTGACCCAGTTCCAGCCCAGTCTGGTTCCAGTCCAATCCAGTTCTGGTCCCTGATCCAGTTCCAGTCCAATACACTTCTGGTCTCATTCGTGCTCTGATCCAGTTCTGGTCTACTCCGATACCAGTCTAATAGTGTTCCAGTCCAACCTGGTTCCGGTCCCTGATCCGGTTCCGGTCCAATCTGGTTCAAATCCAATCCACTTCTGGTCCGATCCAGTTCCGGTCTAATCCAGTTCCGGTCCAATCCGTTTCTGCTCCAATCCGGTTCTGGACCCTGATCCGGTTCTGGTCCAATCCGATTCCAGTCTAAACCGGTTCAGCTCCAATCTGGTTCCGGTCCCTGATCCGGTTCAGGTCTAATTTGGTTCCAGTCCAATCCAGTTCCAGTCCAATCTGGTTCAGGTCCCTGATTTGGTTCCAGTCCAATCCAGTTCCAGTCCAATACACTTCTGGTCCCATCCAGTTCTGGTCTAATCCCGTTCCAGTCCAATCCAGTTCCAGTCCAATACACTTCTGGTCCCATCCAGTTCTGGTCTAATCCCGTTCCAGTCCAATCCAGTTCCAGTCCAATCTGGTTCAGGTCCCTGATTTGGTTCCAGTCCAATCTGGTTCGAATCCAATCCACTTCTGGTCCGATCCAATTCCGGTCTAATCTGGTTCCGGTCCAATCCATTTCTGCTCCAATCCGGTTCTGGACCCTGATCCGATTCTGGTCCAATCTGATTCCAGCCTAAACCGGTTCTGCTCCAATCCGGTTCCGGTCCCTGATCCGGTTCCGGACCAATCCTGTTCCAGCCCAACCCAGTTCCGGTCCGATCTGGTTCCGCTCCAATCCGTTTCCAGTCCCTGATCCGG
>NW_008586227.1:21531-52333 GCF_000691845.1 Merops nubicus | reverse complement strand
GAGCTCGCCGCTCCGCACCGGCCCCAGCTCCCGGCCAGCGCCAGCGGGGATGGCCGGGAGCCCGGCGGCGCTTCGCCAGCTTACGTGGCTCTGGGAGATGGAAAGTCCTGTTTACTTTTGGCTCCTTTCATGTTTCTAATGAGACGGTTTTCTCCCTGTGCCTTGCTTTAACTTGCTTAATAAGTCTGAATGGGCATGTTTTTCATCCTAAAAATAAACAATTAAAGAAAGCTAAACAAACAAAAGGGAGAGAAAGAACTCCTTCCTGTTCTCACAGATAATCTCTGCAAAATTTAAACATGCTTATCAGCCAGCTGTGCTTCATTATTATCTTCTGCTTCCATCTTTTGTCCCAGTCTGCAGCGGATGCAGGCTGTCTGGTTTGTGTCATCCAGCAGTTTGCACTGACTGGTTCTGATAAAGGAACCATCAGCTTCTCGGGGAGAAAAAAATAAATGTATAAGGCTTGGAGAAGAGTAAATGTGGTAACAGAAAGCCTACTGCAGAGAAAAGAGAAGTCATGAAACACATCCTCACTTCGGCACTGAGGAGCAAGGGCTGCTCCCACCTAGGTGAGAGGGATTGATGCCTTACGTTTTTGTTCAGGTATTAATCCTGTCATTAGATTGAAAAGGGATGTACTGGGATATGCAAGGATCTCAGAGTCCAGCCACATCTGGTGACACTGTTCATGCCAAAGTGTTTCGTGTTTCAATGGAGAAATGAAATACTGAACAAATGATTGAGTGCTCTGTGTTCCTACCATCCCACCAGAGGGAAGGCAGGGAGCAGCTGGTGGTGGCCCTTAGTGATTCACACTTGGATCAATGAAGGGAGAGTGGTATCCTAGGCAGGGATATGGGGGGAAAATGGCTCTTGTCCACACCTCTAGCAGACTTTGGGTAGGGATTGGGTGACAGTCATGCTCAGGCTGGGAGGGGTCTGTGTACTGAGTAGTCTCCACTGCTGCCAAAAGCAGAATAGAACAACTGTGAAAGTGCTCTAATTTATAGCATGGTCCTGCCAGGAATGTGAGGAGGTGGAAAAGTGTGCTACACGCTCTTTGCCCTTCTCCATCTCTGCATCATCTTCTGCACCACACGCATGCACAGTGAGCATTCTGTACCATATTGCCTGGAGGAGAAAGCAGTCACACATATAAGCAGACTCCTGTTTTTCAGAGAACAAAAGAAAAGCTGATAAAAAATGTCATAAAAGACTTGTGTGACCTCCTGGAGCTCCTGCCTGCTCAGGGCTGAGGCATGGATGCAGGGTGAAGTAGGCACAGGCTGTTTTGCAGAAGGACACACAGCCTGTTTTGTCTGATCTCCTGCTCAGACTGGAATTTAGGAGCAGAGGGTGGGATGGCAAGGGGAGCTTGCCCCTTTCTGTAAACACACCAGTGCTTTCCAGTTTTAGTGTGTAAGCAGCTCGCATTGCTGCTGGCCTAGCCATGCGCAGGATAGCTCCAGCCACGAAGGGGCGATATTGGGGCTTGCAAAGCTACTGTCGGTGCTGGCAGCAAATCTGGGTGACTCCTGGGGAAAAATAGGCAGACCAGCTCTGAATTTCTCAAGCTGTGGGGCAGTTCATAAGCATGCTGAAGTTTTCATATGCATTAGCCCAGGTTTTAGCAAACTCAGGCCAGTTTGTGCCTTTGAATGGAAAAACCATACTCAGGTTTGCTGCTGCTGCAGAAGTGTCTGAAGATGGAGTGGGAAGAGAGTCCTTTCTTGTTTGCTTGTTTGTTTGCTTTTAACCTAGATTATTCCCTTTTCATTTCAGGGTTAAACAAAACCAGATCTCGAAATGAAATGCAGAATGGGAAGAGAAAGCATGGATGTTGATCAAAAAAGAATATTTGCTTAAAACCCAGGGCTGCACAACTATGGTGTCCCAAGGAATGCCAATGTTTGCCAGACTCTCACAGCATCTATTTCAGTGAATGTGTGGCAGCACAGGCCCCTGGAGGACTGGTGGCCAGGAGCAGCTAATCTCTAGCTCAGAGGCTGATGGACCACGAGCACCAGGAAGTGCTCACCACATGCTGGTTCTGTGGGGCGCTGGGCAGGGAGATGTGGTGATCCTCCCTGTTGCCACATCTGTGGCATCATCTGCAGCTGCCTGGTGCCCAGGCTGGTAGTACAGGAGTAAGGTCAAAAGTTAAAAGTGTTGTTATTTAAGCTATACACTTACTCTTGCAGGTAGGTGCTATCAAAACAGTCTCAGAAATATTTTGACTTGATTTGATGTGTGGCTCTTCCCTGCTGTGGCTTTGCAGAAGACTCCTTCAGGGTTCCAGCTGTCCTGTTTTACCAGCACTGTAACTTCTTGTATCAACAGCCTCCCATGTATTTTACAGTAGGCTTTGTAGTCACCGCATGCTGCAGAAACAGTGTTGGCCACTTGCAACATTCAAACAAGCTGGACTGTATTCATCATCCTATTCTGGGAAGACCTACAGAATGGAAAGGTCACACAAAGTCTTACAAATATGCATTGTTTTAAAGCATGTCTTACCGCTGCTTTGGATAGAAAGGGATTGTTAATATACCACGTAGTAGGGACTGGAAAAAATTGTGCATGAAATGACAGAGGAAGGTTCCTGATAAATTACTGCCCATGTTATAACTTCATGATATAAATACGATGCTTTTTTATGTACTCTTTCTTTGAAATGTTCCATGCATTCAGCTTTGAAGAGTTTGTAAACTACCACTTTATCCATTAGTTTGCAGCTGAAATTAGGAAAAAAACCCTTGAAAACTCTGTAATTAAACATTCAGTTTTACAGATCCTCCACCACACATCGAACCTCTATTTTCATTGTACTGCCAGAGGAGTTGAAACACAAGCTTGTCCTCTCACCCTGCATGAGGAACTCTGTTCTTTTGTAACAGCTGCTAGCAGAAGCTGAGGGGCGGTCATGTTTATCTTAAGAAGAATTTTTGGCAGGGCATGCTTGTGAAGTTTGGGTCCAAATATTCCTCTGTCTCCAAAAGAGTATCTGTTTGGGGGGAAGGGCTGACTGCGTGGAATTAAGTGAATGTGGTGAAAAACTGGTGAACCCATCTCAGGGACAAGACTCAGGCAAGGTAAAACTCTGGGTAGCTGGAAGGTTAACCAAAATCAGAGACCAAATGACAAAAGAACCAGTCCAGGAAGTATCTGCTGAAGAACAAGACTTCTGGAAAGGTGTGTTGTGAAGCAGTCAGGAAGGGGCAGGCATAATTACTGTTCACCTGATGGATGTTGGGAAAGATTAAAGAGCAGAATGGGCAGGGATAGACATCTCTGTTTTATGCTGTATGTGCTCCATGGGCATGATCCTGTGGTCCATCTCCTGGCTCAAAACCCACTGAAATAGTCTGAGAAAATATGCCCTCATGTGATCTCAGCATGGGGAGGTTTGAAAAGTCACCTCTTACATGCCTACATGTAAGAGTCTACAGACATGCAAACACTGCTCATGGGAGCCAAAGTGAGAAGCTGCCTACATTTCTTTCCTTCTATCAGCATCTACTGATGTCCAGCATCAGTAACCTGCACTTACTCCAGAAAGGAAGTAAAGTAGATGTTATTTGCTTATGTCTCTCCTGGGTAACGATCTCATCTTTATCTGGGAAAGAAGATGCAAGACAAAAAGAAGAAAACATGAGTAAGAGCACAAGATGAAACTGTTACTGGAGGTTCTAAGTGGCCTGGTGGTGTGGCATCCTGAGACAGGCCAAGGAGTCTAGGCAAGGAAAGGGTGCTGTAAACGAAATCTACCATTACTGAGAAGGCTCTGCTGTTGTCACAGACCGATCAAAGTAGTAAACAAATAACCCAGACCTGCAGATGAACATTTCTTGAGAGTGTGCTGGCTGTCAGGAGCACATTCCCTGCTTCTTTGGCAGCCTGCAAGGTTAGAGCAGGATATTTCCTGAGGAGCAGCCCCAGACATTCCTGTGGGGGAACTGAAATGCAGAGTTCTCCTTGCTGCGCTCTAACTTACTGCTCTGCTAGGTTGACTAGGAATCTGCACCAAAAGGAAAGGGCTTTCTGACAGGTGGTGGACTAGACAGCAGGCACAGCCAAACCTCTGTTCTGTAACTGTCAGGGGTGCCCAAAACCTTCACAAGCCAGACAGTGAAATGTGTTCCCACAGCCAATTGTTTGAAGATCTAGCAAATAAGTATGATGATGTTATAATATGTCTGAACTCCAGGAATGTTTAGGATGTTAGTATGTGTCAGACTCTATACAGAAGTGATGTAAACACATTGGGAATTAAAGGACCAACTTCCCTTTTTTTATTGGCAAAATAAACCCTTTGTATATGTGACATTTTTCAGTAAATAAATATAGGTTTTCCAAAATACTGAAGCCATTACATCCATGTTAGTGATTGCTGTTCTCCTCTCAGCCCCCAAGTACCCAGCAGCAATGAGCTTCACCACCCAGCCTGTGACTGCTCCCTTCTTCTTAGTGGCTTCCAAGTTGTTTTGTTCTGTTTTTCATAGCTTTAAGAGAGCTGGAGCGTATCAAACTTCCTCTTAAATAGTTCTCTCTTTCTCTCTCTCTCCTTTTACTCTCCTTTATCATAGCCACCTTCAACCGTTTCATAGTTCAATATATGCCTACACTGCAAAAATAAGCCTAGGGATAGAGAGGTAGGATCAATTGATTACCTTCACCATAGCCATCTGCCAGAGTCAGCTCAGCCCATCCCAGTGGACTTGTGAAATCCTTAAATACTAGACCAACATTTTAGATGTCATAATTAGAAACTAGTAGCTAATCCAATGTTACAGTTTTGGACATGGTCTGGAATGTTATTTTTAATGTCTTAAAGTCTATTTATAATGCCTATCTGTCTCTGGTGTCTTTCCAAAGAGCCATAGTATTGCTTTCTTAGAACCTTTCTCTCAGAGTCTCACTGATGGAGACATTTCAGTTGCTTCAAGAAACTTTCTTTCCACCACAGAACACGGAATAAGATCTACAGTTTCTTGAGAAAAAAGAAAAAAAAAATGTCTGCCTTCCTCAGTGGCAGTTTTTCTTTACTGAATTGTGAGCAGTCTGGAATCTCTTGAGGAAACAAACTCAGTGCTTGTTGGCATTTGTTTAGACATTACTGAAGGCCTAAACCTTTCTCTCCAGCAGACTGTCTTTAGCTAGTTGTGCTTTTTTTTTTTTTTTTTTTTTTTTTTCTCCCTGGAGATTTCATCACAGAACTGACAGCAAGTGGAAATGACGCCTTCTTCCAAGATGCCTGGCAAACCTCATGTGCAAGAGTGGCTGAGAGCAATCCTGGAGACACTTCTTGGTGCGTTCAGTCCAAATAACTGTCTCTGGCCTCTAGAGTACGCTGTGCTTCAGAGTGCTCCTTTTTGCCCATTGTCCGGATGTGGTGGCAGTGGGGCAGGAAGACAAAAGGAGGTGTGCCAGAGCTTTTCACATCAGTGGAGCAAGAGGAAAGCAAAGGCTGGTGGGCAATAGGAGTTGTCCCAACACGCAATCAGGACATTGTCTAGGCATGTATTTAAACTGTGAATTTGGAAAGTGCTCGCTGGATCTGCCAGCGAGGGCTAACCACTGTAAGTCTGGGAAGGACTGTGCACATTTTCAAGAAGGGACTGGTCTATTCTTATTTAGCCATGTCTCATATATGGGAAGCAGCATAATAGCACAGCGTGGTGTAATTGCTCACATCTGGATCCTTGCTGAAAATGTACAGTAGTGTGCATGCAGTTTCAGTGGAAGAGGCATGATTTACTTAGCTGTTCTTGGAAGCAGCAGAAGGTTAGTAAGTACAAAGCAGATATATTCCAAATAGTAACTACAGCCCAGAGCTCCTCTCCACCCTTTTGTTCTATGCACACTTGCACATGTACACACACGCATAACTGGGCTGCCAGAGGAGAATCTCTTCCAGAGATTTTTTGTTAAAATAAAAGCAGAAAAGGAAGCCCCTGTGTAAAGAATATGATAGCCACAGACACTGTTTATTCGTCAGAGTCATGTAGTTCTGAATCTTGAAATTTGAACAAAATGAAAATAAACTGCACCATGCTTACTGCTTCTATGTAGTAATAGCAGTGGCTACCTCTAGCACATTGTTTTCTACCAAAGTGCCACTGTGAAACCAGCTGCAGAGGGAGGTACTGGCTTCCTGCTAAGAGCTGTTCTCCCTTGCACTGGTTTCATAGTGGTACAATGCAACTAAAACCCCAGGTTCATTCTTTATTCCTGTGCCATGTACAGACCTCCTGCCTAGTGTAGCTTCCTCATGTAAGTAAAGCAGCTTTGGGAGGGAAGGGGAACGTACAACTTTGTGTAACCTGTGTGTAAAATTCTGCACATGTTTTTTGTTTGTTTGTCTGATGGACTGAGGGGGCTGGGAGGACCATGACATCTGTTCTGTTTATGAAAGATTTTACTAATGACTGTGATTTGAATGTGTGTGCTAACTTTGAAGATTGTATTTGAAAACAGAAATATCCCCCCCCACTGCCATTTCCATGCATGAATGGATACTCATACCTTTCTCCCTCCCCACGCCCCTGTAATCTACTCCTTTCCTCAGGATTAATTCAGTAATCACATAAATGTGTGTAGTTACATACCAGGCCCACTTTTTTGGGTCAAATTTTTGCTTTGGTCACGCTTACTTATCCTGATTCTCATTGTCTGTTAAGAAAGATGAGGAAGGAGAGCCAATTACAAAACTGAGAAGGAAGACTAATAAAAATGAAACATATGGTAGTTCCAGAAATAATTCTGAGATCAATTTATAAAGAATTTTTTTTTTCCATCTCTGATGTTTGCCTCTGTAATCAGTAAATCAGTTCCAGATAGCATCCATCCACACAGTCATCTCCTCATTCTGGAATCTGATTTGTTTAACAATGAAAAACTACAAAACCTCTTCCCACCCCCTTACTTATCCCATCTTTCTCCACCCATAATTGTCTCTCCTCACACATCTCACTATTATGAATTGACCAACTGCCAGATTTATCATCTGCCAAATCAATACTTTTCCTCTAAAAACCTGGGAGGGAATTTTTTATTAAGTGTGTAAATTCTTCTTAAGATCGTAATTACAGCAGTCCGTGCAGTTAGGTAGGTTATTTCTCTTTGCTTTTTGCAGGCAAGCCCTGCCACAAATCTTTCAGCTCTACCACACACTAAGAGAGGCTTTTGGTTTATTTTAGTTTGAATTATTTCTCTATAAAAATCAACACACCAGCTGAATGTTCAGGGTTTCTTAATAACTGTTCTTACTGTTTTCTCAGTTTGTTTTCCATTAACATGCTTATTTGCCAGTAGCCCCTAGATGGAATGGGTATAAGTAACTCCATATTTTATTGTCAGTTCTTGTACTGCAATAGAAAGCCATTGACTTGGGTTGATGTGTCGGGGACCTCTCTTCTTCCAAGGAATTCACAGGTCAACACTTTTGTCTAAGTCTTCACAGCATGATATTTACACTGCAAAGTTGTAGCTAGAGATGAAAGAAATGGTGTTGGATACAATTTAAAACTTTCTAATCTTCTCTTAGTGGTTATTTCACCCTTGATCTTCTGGTGGGGACAGGGAAGGGAAGGAGCTTGTTTTTGGCTGAACAGATGAATGCTTGACTCCTGGTACTACTGTGCTGATAAATCTAGTGTTACCATTGACTCTCTAATCGTGATCATCTCACCTGTCAGGATAGGGTGCCCAGTGCCACGTCAGTGAGGCCCGATGGGTGAGAGGGTAGATGTCACCCACCTGGATCTCTCATGCCATCTCTAGGGTCCAAAGGGATCTAGACATTCCAGGAGAACAGATGTCAGCGGTGCAAACCCCGCAGTGTGTTTAACTGCTACTCTTTATTAAATTCTTCCTGCAGCTCTTGGTCTCATTCAGTGAGAAATCATGGTCTCCCTGTTACCTCCTTACTGTTTGTTTCCTTTTCTGCCTGTGTCCTTCTCCGATTTCTTTTATTTGCTGTTGTGCATGCATATGTGAGTCTGTCTCCTCTGTTAACTCTTCTCTGCTTCTTCTCTTGCTTCAGCACTTTGTCTCTTGGCAACAGAAAAAAGTTGCAAAAACAGGGCATGAAAATATGCCATGTGAACGGTTACAAGAATGAGTGCTTGGGAGGTGTAGGAGTGGCTGCAAAGCCTGATCACCCTTTAAATGTAGCTAGAGACACTTCTGGAAGTGGCTACACGGCAAGTAACCAGTAGTACCAAGGGACCAAAGTCAATGACCATAGCAGATCCTTCCAGTTTTCTTTCATTTTCCTTTGGACTGTCCATCTTAGGCAGTTTAGGCCAAAGTAAAACCTCACAAGCAACACTTCTAACAGTGACATGTAATTAAAAAGTGAAATGCTATGACAGTATTCCAGAAATAGTAGTTTTCAGTGTTTATAGGGTCTCAAGGGCCCTTGGTCCTTTAAACGGTACCAAAGAGAACATTAGTCACCGTATTTTGTGGCAATATGACAGTTTTCCAGCTACAGGCAATCTTGGCACTTACATGACAATTATCACCCAAGGGAAGAAACTCTGCCTCTGACCAGCACAGTTACTGTATGTAGTGTTCCCACATGTTGTTTCCTTCAAATGTGGCTTCCTCGTGAATGTGTCCCATTTGGCAATAGGTAGAGCAGCAGAGGTGAGTTCTTGTGACGCCAGCTCAGTAACAGAAAACACAGAATGCTTCACAACGTAAACTGTAAAAACTGTTCTGGCCATCAGTAGCGGCTTTTTTTTTTTTTTTTTTTTCTTTCTTCCCCCCACCCCTTTTTTTTTACATTATGAAAAGACATTTTCTTTGTTTTTAGAGACTTCAAACACAAAATAGAAGCTGTTATATTGGCTTAATTCCTGGGACTGGATTTTTACAGTATGAGTTGGAGACACTGAGCAAAAACAGATAACCAAGATTGTGAGGCTGGAAAGCACCATGTCCCCTTGCTGAAAAAACAAAATAGAATTTGTAGCTTTGTAGGCTTGTTTCACTTGAATGACTCACAGAAAAATTACAATATTAGGACTGAATGCTACTCTTGGACAAGAACATAGACTATTGATGAACTTAGTATGATCAGCATATCTAAAAGGAGTAAAATCTTTTAATCAGTGAGTACATTTTCAGCAATTGCTGTTAATTGTTGCAGAGACTTTGTTCTTGTCCCCTACGGGAAAAAGAAAAGCAAATCAAAAAGCCCTTCATCCACGCAGTGTTATAAGATTGAAAGCATTTGTTTCTTGGAGTAGAATGTTTTTCAGCTCTTATACCCTTCCAAATATCACATTCCACAAATTTGAGAACACCAAAATTGAATTACTGATATTTATTCAAGAAACCACAAAAATGCCTGGACCTTTCAACCACTAGTATTGTGATCAGTGTGACTCTACCTGAATGCTGATGGTGAAAATGATGACTTATTTTAAAAATAAAAAGTAACATTCCAGACACTCCCATCTTGGTCGAAAATAAAAAGAACTGCTGTTTCAGTAAAAGTTTCAGTTAAAAATAAACCTTTATTTCCTTACTATTAAAGGCAACTGAAAAGTTCCTAAACTGTCTTAGCTGTGGTGGCTTTTGTTAAGTTCTTGTTTTTGTCGTTAACATTATTAGGTATTTATTGGTAAACTTGCTAAAAAAGTCTCCTGGGAAGTGGATTTTTTTTTTCTGAAAAAAAAAAAAAGAATATAGTGTCATTCATTTCAGCTGGATGACATTTCTAATAAAAGCAAGATGAAACAGAGAGACAGAGAGAGAAAGAGAGGTATTTATCCTAAAACTGCCTGTGATTGTGGGGTGGAGATCATTAAACTATTCTGCAGGTATGTGGTAAAATGAATTTGTCCAATCAGGCAGAGTAAGATTTTGAATTATAGCTTTATACATCAAATTATGCCCAATCATGTCATCCAGACTTGGTCTTCAATTGTCTGATGCAATTAATGTTTAGTTGTTGATGAAAGGTAATTCTACCCCAAAAACATAGAATCCCAGAAGTCCAATACCATAACTAAAACCTAAATAAAAGTTCAACTCTCCAAGCCAAAATGTGCAGCAGACCAGGAGAACATTTGTCTCTTACGAGTCTGTATTTATACCTATGAAAAAAAACATCATTTGATTTCTAAATAGTAAGAGAGGGTGCATGCATTAGAGATGAGGAGGCTGGTGTGAGGTCAAAAAAAAGGCAAACAGTGAGAAACTTTAGGAAAATTTATACTGAAGTCGGTGGGCATAAATTATTTATTCCAATGGGCAATATGGAGAGAAAGTACCTTGTTGACTAGAGCAGGTATAAGCATAGACAAGGTGGAATAAAAAAGTGTTTATGCAGAGCTCTCTATGCTCTTTGGTCCGTACTTTCCAGTGAGTTAAGGAGACAACACGAGTGCTTCCACTGCCCAAGGTGCACTGAATTATTTTTTATTCATTATAAAAGGTAAGTTTTAAATGTAATTTGCAAAAGAGAGCATTTCAGAACTTTCATGAGCTTTAGACAGGATCTTGGGTGAGTCGTTCACCCAAACAAAATATATTATTCCATGAACCTCTCACTCTCACAGCAGATATGTCAGCATATAAATACAGAGCAGTCTTACACGTTTGCAATTTATATTTCCAAAAGAAGTCATGTCACTTTATCTCATTCTAGGATAAGCTGGTAGATTCATAAATCTCTTTCATTCATTCCTGTTCCTTAGTGCTTCAGGGCAGAGAGAACCAGTGAAAGAGGAGCAGAAGCCTTTCAGAAAATGTTACCTAAGCAGTTGTACACATTTTTCCTGCTGAGGTGCAGAGGCAGTGCTGCTCAGCCTGTCCCAGCTCCTCTGTGATGCTCAGTCCTCTTCTGCCCAGTGCAGGGGGAAAAAACGATAAATCAAGGAACAAGCTAAATTCCAGTTCTTCTGCAACAAGCATGATCTAAGAGTTATAGTCCTCTCTGGATTTATTTTGCCTAAATATAATATTAGGCACTTATGAACTGGGAAGCACTGATACCACTTTTCCTTTATCACCTCTGTCCTTCCATCTACTTTCTTCTATTGCATAGACTATGCTTAGATAACTGTCTTAGTATAGATTTCCCTTGCACGGGGGACTGGACTTTAGCTGTGTGAGATGTCCAGAAAAAAGACTGTAGACTGTTGTGTAGCTATTTTAGTACTTCTTTCTTGGGTATTTCATGATCTGAATTAGCGGTGTAGGACAAAATAAAAAGAGGACAAAGGAAAATTAGTAAGAAACTATATTTAAAGACAGAAAAAAAAAAAATCAGACAAAAATTGTTAAATTACAATGGGTTTGGAAGCAAGCACACAAAAAATGATCAGGAGATCCTGAGGCTTTTCTTTAGACTTTTTTAAAGGACTCAAAGGGACTTTGAGGAGTTTATTGTAACCCCGGTGGTCCAGAGTTGCTGTACTGAGGTCTAGAGGAAGCCTTGTCCTGCAAGGAAAGAGTAGATGGAGAAAAGATTTATGGGGTTTTTTTTAATTTATTTATTTCTATTCTCTCTCTACTGTGTTTTTTCAGGAAAATTTAATTTTTGTATTCAAAAAAACCCAATCTATCTTCTGAGTTTAAAATTCCTGATAGTCCTGAGGTCTCATTTCAAGAAAATGACATAAATCCACTTCACTGACTGGCTAACAATCAATAACAGGGACAGCAACAACAGCAGCAGCAATGACAAGAAAAATATAAAAGACTCATGTTCAGTGTATTCCTCTACCTTTCAATTACACTGAAAACAGGAAAATACTGACCTTTTTCCTGAATACAAAAGTACCAAATTTTATTTTCATCAGCTGTGTAGTTGCCCATATTTGAGAAATGAAAACAAGAAAAAGCAACTGTAAAAATAATGAAAAACTGAGAGTTAGTTTTCATAGCTACGTCTTTTTCATGTCTCAGAAAACCACAGAAGGAATCTTTGATCCCAGTTGGTCTAATGAAGTGATAAATTAGGTCTTCATTACCTATTCCTCTGGCAGTTCTTTGGGCAAATGGAAAACACCTATAAAACCAAATATTTTTGTCTGTAAGGGCAAAGGCTTTTATTATAGTTAGGAATAAAAGATATGTGCAACACTATAAAAGAAGGTTTTTGATTGTTTGTTTTGTTGGGTTTTTGTTTGTTGGTTGGTTTGTTTGTTTGTTTGTTTCCCCCGATTTGAGCCTACTGATGTTCTCAGCTCATTTTATTCATTGTAGCTCAAAGCACCCTTTGGCTATTTTATGGTGCCTTATTCAACAAATAATCCCACTGTCCTATAGAGGAATGACTCACAAAACCAGCAGCTAGCCAGTGATATTTAAATAATCATAATATCAGAGTGTTGGAAGAAATCTGTGATGCTTTGGCATCTCTACCACTGTTTGGAACATATTTCATCTATTTTTATGACATATTAATCTGATATTCTTTAAATAGCCCTAGGAGAATGACTTTGTAGAGGAGACAGAACATAGCAAAATATACCAATACAACAAAATACTTTAGACTGTTTTAAATTGAAGTGAATGAACATTTTTTTTCCCTTTATTTTCTTAAATCTTGTGTATTTTTGTGTTTAAGTGGATGCATGAAGAACCAAAGGATAACTTTAGAAGCCCAGTCTTGATGCAAGCATCTAAAAGTCTTCTAACTACTCAAAGCTTATCCTTAACCCTTTTGATAGGCCCTCTGTATTTTCTAAGTACAATGCACTTTTTTGTTCTGATTCAGCCACAGATACCTTTCCAGTAGGTTCTGTTCTTCCATTATTTTAAACTTGGAAACTTGCCTACCCTACTGAAGTCAATACGAGTCATTGTTTAGCATGTGTTTATGGTGGAAACAGTAAAGACAAAACATCTAGCTATAGCTATAGTAGTTTTCCTTCTAAGACGATACAAAAGCTTACATTTTTTTATTTTTTTTTTTTTTTAACCAGCCATTCTTGCTATTCTTTGATTATGATACTTCTGATAGTAAGCAGGGTGACCTTCTCCAGGCCCTGATACCATGACATGGTGTGGAGCACTGCTCGAGGAGTAACTTTGACTCTAGCTCCTTATGTTCATGATGTAGATTCAAATGCAAGAACTATAACATAATGTCATGTTGCTGTCATAATGTTAACAGACTTCTAATAGGCTGCAAGATAATACAGTCAAATATTTGAAGTGGAGCATTTTCTGGTAACCTCACTTAATCCATCCTTTATAGGAGGAAAATTAAAGCTATGTTTCCACTGAGTTCAGGCGAGGTTTCTGGAAATATGTGCTTGTAAACAAAATCACAAAGATTCTTCCCACCTGCTTCTGCTTTCACTCTTAATTAAACCCTAAGGTCAATTATTTGAAAATCTGGGGAAACTTTTGAGTCAGAGGTTGATCAGATTCCAGAAAGAGAAGAAATCCAAATGGGAAAAAGGGAACATGAGACAAAACTTGTAATGACAAATAGCTGTTTTTTTAAAATATAATCTGTTGTTAAGACAGGAAAATTATGATGTAATAGGAACAGAAATTTTTGGTTATAATACAATTTGACATTTATTTCTAATTGATGACAAGTTTCACAATAAGCACATTTTATCCACATTTTTTTCTGAAATGCAAGAATGCTAGGGCCATTTGTCTTCCTGTGGGGTAAAGGGTCCTTCTCTCTGTTTTTCTGTATTTTTTCTAAAAGAGCTAATCTACCTAGATAGTAGGCACCTCTCATGTTAAAATTCTGGATGAAATGTTTCAATCATCCCTTTTTGTAACATGGCACATTGAAGAAAAAATACATGTATGAAGGTAAGGAACTTAGTGGACTACGTCTTAATGAAGATTTGAATGAAACAATAAGACTATTCCTTTTCAGTACTAGTATTACACATTTGGTTTAAAGTGTTAGAGCCAGCTTGTATTTTTATTCACACTGACATGATACTCATAGATTTAGGCAATGGATTCAGGGGCATATCTGGCAGCAGAACTGGGTTAGTGCACATTGCTGGCATTACTAGATGCTCTGGCTACATCTATACTAGCAAACTAAAAAAGGCCAGGCTCCTGGCTAAACCACTGGAAGAGGTGCTCATTCCTACTACTTGTCTGTCAGTCTCTAACAGTTTTGACCTGAGCTCACCAACACCTCTCCAACAATGTGAGAGTGGTGGGACAGCATGGGCCAAATCCTGTTCTAAATAAATAGTATGCATGAATCTATGATGTTTGGATGGTGGGGCTAGAGGGGGTTTATCTGCATGGTCTTAGCATTACAGATGACTACAACATATTTTACAGCTGTCATGACAGTTAACTGTAGGCACAGAGTGCAGGATGTAGCCCATTGTGACAGGTAGAGCTTCTAAAGCCAATAATGCCTTGGAATATTTTCTGTAGTAGTTGAAACTACAAGTTGAGATGCAAAATATGTGGAGAAGGAATGGAGACTAGTAGGGATTTTGGGGTTGATTTCTGGGTTGTGATAGAGAAGAATATCACTGTAGTTCATTAGTGGTCTTGTATTCCTTCCTGTGGAAGCCAGTAATACAGGAGTGGGAAGAAAAGGGAATATACGTTGGGGAAAAACAATTGGAAATAGCAAAGGACCCTTTCGACAGTATCAAGAGGCCCTTCTGTTTAACTACAGAAGTGATCATGAGAGTTTGGTGAGGAATAGAGCCCACATAATCTTCCCTGCTCACCCTCCAGACCCAAGCTGTAGCTGGGTGAAATCAGTATAGCCATCAGCACTATTCTCACCTGTACCAGCTGAAAGGTTGAGGCCACAGTTAACCCACTTAATATAGGTGCCTGGCTGAGGCAGTGGGGCTCTTTTTCTCCCTACTGAGTTTACAGGAAGCAAAGTTTGAAGTGCTTCCTTACACTTAGTTTTATAGCATCAGTGCTCAGGTTAGACACTTTTGGTTAGGTGGGATCATTTAGCAGTCTAAAAGATAGGTATGTAAACTTTCTTCAGGATTAATAGAGATACCAGGTTCAGACTCATTGTATTCTAGGAAAGTTATCTAAGACAGGTGGGATGAATGTCTATCTCTCTGCCTACTTTGGTTACAGGAAGAACCTAAATGACTAAAAGACCGGATGTCTGATTTTTCTGCCGCTGCGTTTGAATGGCATACCTTGTTCTTAATGAAAAATATCAAGCCTTGTGAGAACATAAGGCACCTCAAACATGGAACTTAAATTTCAGATAATAAAATACCTATCTTTGCTAACAGGACCTGGTTCTCTGTCTCCTGCAGTTAATAGTAAGAATACTATCAACTTCAGTGGGAAAGAGCCACAGATGCACAATGGTCTGGTTGTCTGACCAGCCCTATGCTAAGGTAAACTGAAGTCTCAGCTACATCTTTAGAAATATGTTTTAACAAAATCTTGTGGGTTGCAAAGACTGACCAGAAGTGGAGATCTAATATTATTGTAGGAACTATAACAGACCTAGTGCATTTCAAACACTACTTATTTTCTGGGTTGTGGGCAGTAAACTCAAAATGCACTAGTTGTGTTTTTAGCAGGTTGCTTATGTCATTTTGTGCAAATAGCATGCTGAAAAGTGACTAGTAAAAGATCCAGATATAATTTTTTTATTAGTTAGCCAGACTTTTAGAATCATGGAATGGTTTGAGTTGGAAGGGACATTAAAGATAATCTAGTTCCAAACCCTTGCCGTGGGCAGGGTGACCTCCCACTAGATCAAGTTGCTCAAAGCCCCATCCAATCAGGTCTTGAACACATCAAGTGTTGAGCCATATACAGATTCCCTGGTCAACCTGTTCCAGTGTCTCACCACCCTCATAGTGAAGAAGTTCTTCCTTATATCTAATCTAAATCTACCCTCTTCCAGTTTGAACCCATTACACCTCATTCTGTCACTATAAGCTCTTGTAAAAAGTCACTCCACAGCTTTCTTGTAGATCCCGTTCAGATACTGGAGGGCTGCAATAAAGTCTCCACAGAGCCTTTTCTCCTTCAGACTGAACACTCCTAACTATCTAGACCTGTCCTCATAGGAGAGGTGTTCCAGCCCACTGATCTTCTTCATGGCCCTCCTCTGGACCTGCTCCAACAGGTCCATGTCCCTCTTGTAATAGGGGCTACAGAATTGGATGCAGTACTCCAGGTGGGATCTCACCAGAGCAGAGTAGAGGGGGAGAATCACCTCCCTCCACCTGCTGGCCACACTTCTCTTGATGCAGTCCAGGATCTGGTTGGCTTTCTGGGCTGCAAGTGCACACTGCCGGCTCATGTTGAATGTTTCATCAGCCAGCAGCCCTAAGTCATAGTCCTCAGGACTGCTCTCAGTCTACTCATTGCCCAGCATGTATTTGTGCTTGGGATTGTTCTGGCCCAGATGCAGGACCTTACACTTGGCCTTGTTGAACTTCATGAGGTTGGCATGGGCCCAACTCTCAAGCCTGGCAAGGTCCCGCTGGATGGCCTCCCTTCCCTCCAGTGTGTCGACTGCACCACACAGTTCGGTGTCATCAAGCAAATTTGCTTAGGGTGCATTCACATCTGCAAACTTGCTGAGAGTGCAGTTTTTTTTCTTGAAATAATTTCCCTCTTGTGCTGATGTTCACTTATCAGCTGAGGTGCTAATCTCTGGAGTGACCATGCTCGTTTATTCCTGAGCTCTGTTTGATGGGTGGAAAATAAATACTGCTGGCATGTTCAGTATTATAACAAAAACGGAGCACAGCAAATCCAGAACAGATAATGGGAACTCTGAAAAAGTTCAGTGAGGCAAAGTAATAATATTCTAGAAATTGGAAATCCCATTAGATGAAGTCAGTGGAATGGAATGTATGTCATGAGACATAAAATGTCTGATGAAAATAAAGAGGGTTTAGGAAAGTTATTGAAGACTGTATGAAAATATTTCAGTCACAGAATCAGGAAGTATGAGAGAGAATAGTCATGTGTGTTGGAACCTCAGGTCTTAATAAGCATTTAAGGAGGGGAACAAGTTCGAGTTGATAGCTGGCTTTTAAACTTCTGTTTTTATCAGTGATAATTCACTTGAGATGTTGCTTGAGACATACTGTTTTAAGGAGATAAGCATGAGTTCAATGACACGCAAAAGAATAATGATGGAAAAAAATTAACGAATTCAGAGGGAAAAAGAGAGATATACACTTATAAATTTTGCAGGGACTGAGCGGTGGATTTTCTGGGCTGCAGACAAAACAATAATAATACAAGCTGTATAGTATCAGCTGCCACACTAGGAAATTGGATTGCAGCAAATATTTTATTTACATTTTTTTAAGTCCTGAAGGATAAAAGACAAAAGATGTTTCTTAGTTGCAAGATTGAAAAGAGATTGAAAAATAGGTACTTAAAATATTTATGTAATACAGTCATATAATTTTTAATTATTATTTGCATTTCACATATGTATAAACATTAGCTGGTCCTGTATTGAATTTGTTACTGACAATCCTAGGACTCTTATCTGTTAGTCTGAGGGTTTTTTTATTCCACATGTTTTGTCTTTTTCATTCTTTTCCATATGTCTGTGGTATCATCAATGAAGGAGTAAGCAGGAAAGCTGAAGAAATGAATGGGTAGAGCAGTTCATTAAGGAGATTATGTCTGTATCTGGGCACATATCATAGAAATCTGGTTTACTCTTTCAGCAAAGGAGAGTGGAAACTTTAATTTGGTTCCAAGAGTAATAAAAATGTTCTGGGTGGAAATGTGTATCATTTAACAGCACAGCATTCCTCTTACTCACATTGTCTGTATATTGCATTACTCCCCAGGGATCACATTCCTTCACATTTTTCTCCATCAAAGCCATATTGCAGCTATGCCACGTAAATTGAATCAGTACTTGAAGGAAAAGAGCTAATGGATCATCATTATATAAACCCCACTGACGACTTCAGAAGTGATAGGATTACTGAGTTTCTTAGTTCTGCCTGTTCAGCAATAGGGATTTCAGTGGCCAACTCCTGCTCTTGCAGTATGCTCTGTGATGGTGGCTAGCTGCAGTGCCTGGAGCCACAAAGCTGAGCCTTGTGTGCTGTCACCTCCCAACCCACGCACAGAGCAGTTCAGTGCTTTTTGCAAGCAAATTTGTGGGGTATCTCAGCTGTATTACAAACAGGCTGAGGGGTTGGGGGTAGGGAGATGGGATGAGCTGTAAGGTGTCTCCACAAAGCTGTGAATGCCCATATTAGCATGTTGCAGGTGATCCTCCAGCTAATGCTGGACTATTGCCTTGTGTGAGGCTGCAGGAGCATATTCCTTGTCTTATCCTTCTGTTTTATGTTATTCCTTTACATGGTGCTTGCCCTCCAAAGTGCCTTGTTATAATCTCTCTATTCAACAACCCCCAGCCCAGCTCACTACACTTGGACTCCATCTTTTCCCATCCACTAATCTTGCTAAGACAACTCCTTTTTTTTTTTTTTTTTTTTTTTTTTTCTTTTTTTTTTTTCCCATCAGATAAGATACTCTGGGGATGTTGGAAGAAGTCTTTTTGTTTGGTTGGTTTTGGTTTTGTTTTTGTACAGAGCTATAAATTTGCGTTAACTTCACTGCGGTCTTTGGGAGAACAAGAACATCAGAATTTTGTCTCTAGTGTGATACTGTAAGTTTTCATTAATAAAATAATACAGTCAGGATCTTGACAAGGTAAGGGGAAATCTCCAAAACTGATGAAAGGGGACCCCTTATGCCTACAGCTGTGTTTTTCCTTGAGTCTTCCTGTGGACTCTGTAAAGCAGTTAACAAGGACTCCTGACATACAGGATGAAGAAGGAAAACAGATATGAAAGACATCTCAGTAAAGTAATATTAAAATCTTGTAAGGACTTCATAAATAATAAGAAGAACAAATTTGTTTTATTTTTCTCTGTCCTTCCACTTTGAAAACCTGTTGAAGAGGAATAGCATGGTGCTAGACATATTCAGGAGTAGTGCTACTCCCTTCTTCTGTAACTTGCTTCTCTTTCTGTGTGGAATGTGACCATGCTGACCATTGGGAGCCTTCTAGGAGGTTCGTATGAGAATTCCTTGTGCCAAAACCATTAGCTCCAAGTACATGTTTTAAAAGCTAAAAGTAGATAGTAACTTTCTCCTTGCTGCTTCACTGCTTCTGCTTTTAGTGCCTGGCAACTGATCTTTGTCCGTCTAATCTCAGTCCAGCTCAACAGAGAACGGCCACCATATATCCATATTTTTGCTTGAAAGAAAAAGATCATAGTAAAAAAGTGCTTTGAGAACAGTTTAACCTGGAAGTCAATAAAGAACAGGCAACAAAAAGCATCTGACAAAAAAATTGTATTTGCTCCTGTTTTCCCTAACTGCTTATTTAAAATTAGCAATCTTCTTATATTCTCTTGGTACTTCTCTCTGCCTCTTGGTCCTAAGAAACCAAGTGGCACATTATAAACTATGAACCCTTTGACTGCACAGTATAGCTCTGGTTTCTAGAGCAGCTCTGTAGACTGGAGAGGAAAAAAGATCTGAAGTGTCCAGGAAAATCTGTTTACATATCACATGTGCCTGTCCCAAGCCCAATGACGACATATGTTACAGTAATTATTTTCTGACTCTTTGTAAAGCAACAGTGAATTACAATGTACACTGTTTCACTAAACTGTCTTGGATCTGCCCAGTGCAACCTTCTCACACATACTGTGAAGTTTCTAACACCAAGACAATAAGAAAGTATTCATTATCCAATTCCTTAATTATTTAAATCCTGCTCTGTGCTTATCACTATGTCAGACCTGACAAGGAAAAGAAAACAGTGGACTTGTACTATGGACAAGAAAGATCAAAATGGGAAAAAAAAAGTTTGTCGAGTTTGAGATTTAGGAATCTGGTCTTACAGAAAAGTGAAACCAACACTGTATGGGCAGATCCAGTATAAAGTAATGACAGCAATACTGTTGAAATTTCCTTGGCAAAAATAGATACAGAATTATGTTGCAAGAGTATTCCCATGTACTCCTAAGCATAAATTCTCTAGTATCTCAGGCAAGCTGATAGGTGCTGGGATGGGGAATCATAGAATCATAGGGGTTGGAAGGGACCTCGAAAGATCATCTAGTCCAAACGCCTGTCAGAGCAGGGTCACCTAGAGTACATCACACAGGAAGGCGTCCAGGCAGGTTTTGAATGTCTCCAGTGAAGGAAACTCTACAACCTCTCTGGGCAGCCTGTTCCAGTGCTCCGTCACCCTCACAGTAAAAAAAAATTTTCCTGATATTCACCTTGAACCTCCTATGCTCCAATTTGCACCCATTACCCCTTGTCCTATCACAGGTCATCACTGAAAAAAGCTTAATTCCATCTTCCTGACACTCACCCTTTACATATTTGTAAACATTGATGAGGTCGCCCCTCAGTCTCCTTTTCTCCAGGCTAAAGAGACCCAGCTCCCTCAGCCTTTCCTCATAAGGGAGATGCTCCACTCCCCTAATCATCTTTGTAGCCCTACGCTGGACTCTCTCCAGCAGTTCCCTGTCCGTCTTAAACTGAGGGGCCCAGAACTGGACACAATATTCCAGATGCTGCCAGACACTGCTGAAGCTGGCTAGATATAGACAGTTACATATCTATATCTATATCTATATCTATTTCTCTATATCTGCTCCTCCTTTGACTTGGTGTCCCATCCACTATTGGATTAGATACAGATAGCATCAAATATACAAAGAGTTATGATGGAAGAAGTGGAAGGGTGAAAAGACTTCTGACTGAATAAGAAAAGTAGCAGAGGACTGAATGTTATCTGCCTCAGACTTTCTTGTCTAGGTTTCATAAACATTGTGAAATGCTCTGTGGTCTCTATTATGAACAAAATGTACCCAGAGGTCTTTGTTAAAAATCCATTTAAAAAAAACCCCAAACAAACAAAACAACCAAAACCCATAATTGATGATTTTTGTGGTCAAGACCCCTAGCACTGCAATAAGAAAAAAAAAAAAAAGAAAGATATAGGTGTAAAGTTCATGCTTACTTTCTGGTTTCTGTGATTTCACAGTGTTCTTGAGTTATGTCTTTTTTTCCCTTCAGCAACATGTCCAAAAATTACCTTAAGAAATAGAATGCAATACTTAGATGATACCTCAAAGAATTTACATATTAAACTCACAGGGCTGAGGCTTCCCAGAGACCATCAAGCATTGCATGTTTAGATTGATATAGTGAAAGCTGTCAGTTTTTGAAAACTGTGACATTCATTTCAAATCCTACTTTTAGGGATCCCAAAAGGAAATTTTTAAGGAAGACAAAAAGGGACCCAGTGGAGTGTGAGCTGATATATCAAGTGAAAACTCCTAAAAGCATACCCAGATAATCTGAAAAGTTAATTAGATTGCCTTGCCTAATAGAGCTGTTAGAAAACCTCTTTGGCAAAGCAGTTGGTTTTGAAATTTTTTTTTGGTCAGAAAGTATCTCTTTGCTGACACTTAGTCTTTCCACAGGAATGAGCTTTTTTAAAAAAAAAAAAAAAAATATTAAGAAAGCCTTTATTTTTGAGTTCAAGACAAAATTACTGATCAAGTGTGAAAGAAAGAAGCAGAAAGAGCCCACACACACCCAGTTGCCTGGTGGTTAGGGCACACATGACAATGGAAGGGCTTTGTGCTAATTCCAGGGCTAGTCCCAAATAGGACTAGACGAAGGACTAATCCCTTCATCTTGGGATTGTCAAATGAGAGGTGACTGCTTCAGCTCTCCAGAAAGTTACTATTTTGGGACCTAGTGATTTCTCCTATTGTTCTTTGGCATAAGAAGAAAAATCTATAAAGTTTTAGGATGAAATTATGAAATCGCAAGAACCCCAGTTCCACTCAGTTGTATTTCTGAGCTTGCAAACTTCAAAATACCAAAAGTAAGCTGATTGACTGAACTGGCACCATTTTGAACATGCTGTATTTATGAAAACAGGAAGAATCAAAGTCCTGTGTGTTGCTATTAAAGACAATAATCAAAGATTACAATATCTGTAAAGATTATATTGATATAGGGTATTTTTGAAATGTCTGAAGACAAAGCAGAACATTGTCTGCCAAACCCAGTGCTTGAGCAGGTGTCTGGGTTCTGGAAGAGTGTTTGACAGAGTAATCTGTCTTCATTATGGAGACTTTCATAAAGCACAGCTTTGAAAGAGGGCTTAAATATAGTATACTTGTCTTCCGGAAAACTAACACAAGAAGAGATGAGCCGTGGACTTTCACTTCTTTATGTTAGCCAAGTGTAAACTGACCGCACAGGAAAATGTTTCTGAAGTAGCAGCCTCACACTACCCCTAAGCAAAAGTACTCATTCAGATACTGTTATTACTCTAGCTATGTTGTAAAGGCTGGAGATCCTGGAGAGGTGAGTTGTATAATTACTGTCTTATAAATAAATCAGTGAAGGCGTGGTTCTTGTCACTGAATGTGTACAGCATGTGGGAGAAATGTTATGTGGATGGGAGGGAGACCTGACTGCAAGATATTTATATTGAAATAGCCAGTGTTCCTCAGAGTTTAACACCACTGTGCTGTTTGGGATGACATGGTGCAAAGGATAGATTCTAAAGGGTTTCCATTACTTCAGGGAAGTAATTAATGGATCTTAGGTATCCAACCCCAGCTAGCCATCTAGGCTTCTTCTGTGGCTTGTGGAAAGAAACTGCATAGCCATGTGGCAATGGATTCATCTTAATATAGATCTGTATGATTAACGGGGTGAATCACTTCCTACAACTGCCTGTCCCTCTCCATGCACTAGAGAGGTTGCATGCATAGCTGATTACACTGGGTGCTTAACTTGAAGATAATAGAATTTAAATGAAGTTAAAGTCCTCTCCCTTTAGTGCTATAAATAACTATGTAGTTCCTGTTGTACAACTTGTGAGCGAGGTACCTCAGTCTCTGTGAAAAACAAAGATGCATAAGACAAATCTTTCTAACTGCCCATATGAAGTTTCTCTTTCTGTTCTGGGGACAACAAAGGTGGAAAAGGTGAATCAGTCCTCTGGGTTCACTGTCATCCATCAATTTTTTATGCTATCCTTTATAGATAAAGGAATCTGCTGTTTAGTCTATCTAATGCAGCTTTGACATATGGAGACAAGTTCTGTAACTGAGTGGAAGTGAAGACTCCTGGAAATGTTGTGGAAACATTAAAATCTTTGTAGTTATAAACTCAGAGTGATGCCAGCTGGGAACTCTTGTTTAAGAATAGAACTACAATAAATATTTAATTTAAACCAAACAGAAGTGTTTTTTGTTAGTTCTTTGCACAGTGTGAATTTTGCACTCACTGATTTTACTATATTATTACCTTCAAATAAGTAAAATCTCCTGAGATTATCTGCAGGGTCAAGAAATCTTAAATACTGCAGTGTTACCATCTTTAATTTCTAGTTACCCAGGCCTGGAACATCTACATGTAACATGTAGGTGTTATTCAATCTAAGCATCTCCAATGAGTGGAAGAAAATAAGGTTACTCTCTTTTTAAAGTGCTGTAATATCTGAACCAAGATGCCAACTGAATACCCTGTGAATGGGGATTAATGCCTCTCATCTGTACTACTAGCAGTCTTAGTCTGCAAAATGAACATCTACTGTGTCCTTGAAAAATTATAATGCATATATTTGGATACTGCTCAACACCAAAGAGCCAGAGTCTGACATAGAGGCCTATTCCTGTGAATATAAGATATGGAATCTCATTGAGATCAGTGGGCTTTTCTACTGGGACAGGTCCCCAGTCACTTTCTATGTTCTGTGATGAAGCTCAGATTTTTCTCAGTACTTGTGAAACATTGTCTCCTGTTTACTCAGAGAAAAATCATATCACTAGTAGCTTTCTCTGGCTCAGATGAGTTGGACTGACTGTTAATAAGAAGCACCTCAGAAAACATTAATTTTACTGAATCTTTCCAGATATTTTACTTCCATTACTAACTGACCACTATTAAAATGCTAAGTGATCTAGAAGTTAGAAAAAGGGTGACTGGGTGTCATCGCCTTGGATTTTTACATATGTCTGTATTGAATAATGTGAACTTAAATCTCAGATTGACAACTGGACTTTTATAATATAGTGTCCAAGTTCTAATGAACTTTTAATTTCCCCTTCCCTTCCCTTCCCTTTTTCTCTCTTTTTTTTTTTTTTTTTTTTTTTTTTTTATAATATTCTTTTTTTTTTTTTTAAATACATGAACTTTTACTTGGCAGTTTTAGGAGCTTTTTGCTCAAAACCAGGTGGAGCATGGGAGATAACAAATCAGAGCAGAATACTACATTCTGTACACAGTACCGGCTTTGCAAGTAATATGACTTTTGTGATAGGAAATGCACCTTTTTATCTTAAAGGTCATAGGAGGTGCTGTGTCAGATAAATCACTGAGTTTTGTGGATCTCTGGTTGTTCTTCAGGAGATTTAAATTTTGAGAGAAAGGGAGCCTGCTTATAAACATGCTTTGTGTACTGGTGGATTCATTTGCTGGGTGGGGATTTGCAGTGATGGGGCCCAAATGCATGTTAAAATTGCATGGTTTAAAATCAATTCCTCCTTGACATACCTTTCAAGTCTGAACAGATTGTAAGCCCTGGGGGTTCTGAATGTGACCTTCTCTGGAAGCAGTTTATGAGATTAACTCTCAAATCACAGCTGGTCTCTGTCTCCCATTATGCTATATATTAGTGTTGCCATCAACCCTTATTTGGAAAAGCATAAAAATCTGCAAGCCTAAACTCAAATCAGACTGAGTAAAACTTGCTCCAAATTCCTTATGTTTGCTTTCTCTTTTTTTCAGAATCCTTCATGGAAACAGCTTCCAGAAAGAATCCAATATGTTAATAACATCGTATCTTATTTTGCAGGTGGAGGAAAATATATATTCTTTACTACAACTCTGGAGAAACTTTAGGTTTTCTCTTATGTACACTGAGTCTCTCGAAGTCATAGTGAGGGAGAAAAACACATTTTTACCCAAAATTTGCACAGTGTCATTTTCTTTAGAGATCTGCTCCATAACATTGACAATAGTAGCTGAATGGTTATTAGAATTCCTCAACTAATCTAAATATGGAGTAGAAGTTCCCTTCTTGCTCACAGCCTGTGAGTAACTGCCAAGATCAATCTATAGGGCTTTTTTTTAACTTGAATTTACTCAGAATTCCACCATATAAACAGCACAGAAAGAATGACGACTCAAACTTCATTTGCTACATCACAGTTACTGTTTAGTATTTACAGAGGGAGTCTGTGGATGTCAGAACCAGAACAAGAACAAAATTTGGATTAATTTTAATGCTACATTGGAATGCTGTCTGGACCAAAATGGAGTGAATCAGGACCAAATATTTGTCAAAATTTTCTTCATTCAGTCATGACTGTAGAAAAGGAGGTTCCTGTCTGGCTGCTCTCCAGTTTGTTCTGTCATCTTGTTTTATGCTTTGGGATGGAGCTCTTCTGCCAGCTGTACTCTTACAATGGCAGCAGCTACTTCAAACACTAACTATACACAGCAAAATTACATGCCATGTATTCCACTGTTACAGCTATGAAACTATTCTGGTTCATTTGCCTATTTGCTGCTTCATTTATATCTGAATATGAGATTATACGATACCAAGGGTCGACCCTCAAAAGCCTCAAGTTACGAGAATCTTCAGGTCAGCTTTTATTTATCCTGAAAAGATCAAATTTTAAGTGTGGCATCTTGACACCAATCATAAAACAAAAGTCAGCAGGAGAACAAATAAGTAGTATATTTCAATCACAGTATTGCAGAAGCTCATGATTTTGGAGAACAACTGGGATTTCTTTAAAATATGCAAACTGAAAAACCAAGTTCCTCTCTGGATTTTTATCCAGTTTGTTCCTAATACTGGAATAAAGCCTGTCTAGCATTACTTAAAAAACTGTTTCTTTCCCTTTGTGCAATGTAAAGTATAATGACTTCATGGTCCTGGTGGAAGCATCATTCATCTGCTATTACACTGTTTTCAGAGAAAGCTGTCTTCTGTCTCACAGAGGCTAAAAGGTCCAGATACAAGTTCTTGGAATTTCTAAAAGTAGAAAAGGATTAATTGTAATCTGCACTTGAAGCTAGACCGGAAAAAAATTGCTAATAAATCATATTAACTTATAAAGTGGGTGGATCATCTGCCTCAGCCCTATTGCAGTCAAAGCCTTAAATGCAAGTCTGTGTTGCTCAAGCCCCTGGAAAATCAGGTGGCTCCATTTAGACTGACTGGCCAGTTATAGGCACCCTTGTCAAAGGTTTTGTCAAGCAGAAAAATAAAGCTTCCTGGTAGTTCTGCTTAAGTGATCTTTTCACTAAATGATCACATCAGCTTTATCAGACTAAACTGATTTTGTTTTGTTCTGATGAAAAAGGAGGTATGAATGACAGAGTAATAATCTCTGCAATTATAGGAATAACACCTCAGTTCCTCTTTAAAAATAGAAAGAAGCGATACATATTTGGGAACAGAGAAGAGAAACAGTCTGGAAACTTCCAGAAAAACCCACATAGTCATTGACAGTCATGAGCCAGAAACTTTCTGATAAATGTTCTTTATAATGGTCTTATAATTTGGGACATGTGACAGAGCAAATGAATGACTGCACTGGAGAAAAAGGACAATCAGCAAGGATGTGAAATTATACTTGGCACAGTTTACTTTGCCTCAGAACTTTCTAGAGAATCAGTCTTTCATTTTAGCCTGAGCCCAAAACCATTTTTTTTTTTTTTTTTTTTTTTAACAATCTTTAGCTTTTGTGGCTGGTTGCTAGAAATATGAATAAAAAGTAACTTTGAAAGACAGTACACAGTTACATTTCAAAAACATACATCAGGCTGTGAATTGTTCATTTTCTTTGGGCAGAGGAGAGTAAGATAGAAAAATAATTAAAGTGAATATTTTGTTTCTTGCATTTGTTCTCTGCAGTACTAAAAGATTCTACATCAAAAAGGTTCTTTGTTAACAAGCTCCAAGTCGAGCCTCAACTAAAGACAAATCCAAATTGTGTCCTTTTGATCTCTTTCCGCTTCATTCTTGAAACCATGATGCTCTGCATACCTTCCATCACATGAGCTTGAATGGTAAAAGACTTTCCTCACTTTGAAACACGGGCTGATCATCCCCTCTTTGAGCCAAAATCAGTAGCAGTATCTTTGAAAGGAAGGTCTGTGTGTTGAGTAACTTTCAACACTCTTCCCTTTGTAAAACCAGCTCTGGAGAAACATTGAACAGCAGTCTTTAACTCTATGACGTGAATTACTGAAGCTAGACCAGTGGGCTGACCAAGCATTTGTTTTCTACATTTTTGTGGAATATCTGTAGCCTTTCTTTATCTACATCTGCAGTTCTGTGAGCTGGCTACTTGTAGGGGGTTAAATAGCATCAATGATCAAGGTCTTTCTCTGCTCTGAACTTTATTTAAGGTATGTATAATTGGCTGTGGAAAGTTTGTTGTTTTCATATTAAAAACAAAACCAAAACCCAAAATCTGTGTTATGTGAGCAATTTAACTGCAGAAGTCTTTCATGTTTACTGCAGTTGTAATTAGAGTTTCAGCAGACATTTTCAAATATCCAACTGCAATCAAGGAAAATGTAAAATCAGATAGAAGGCAGTTGGGGACTATACTAACAGGGGTTTTGGTTCCCATGCATGACATCTGAAAAAAAGCTACCCCAGCACTGTGGCAGCTTGATGTTACAGACAAAACCTCTGCCAAAACAATAATACTGGAGGTAGCTTTCTGAGAGTAACTGAGGTGCCACAAGTGTGAAATCAGAATATCAGGGACTACTTTACAGCAAGGCTTTCATGACCTCTTCCAGAAGTGAGAAGTCATATCCACTGTGGAGACATGGCCAGATACATTGTCCTTGATAGAAATGACTGGGTCAATTACAGACTATGAGGGAATGATGCCCTGGAACATAAATAACACACACAGATATCCATATGCATAAACATAATCATATACATACTCGTTTTAAACACCTTTGTGCAGAACTGTCTTTACCAGATATACTTGTGTGCCCAATTACACAAACAGAACCACTGCTTTCAGGTGTCACTAACAATATATGTCAAAATACAATGGGCAAACAGGTCACAGCAAGCTGAAGAGATGCTTTTAATTAACATCAGTGCGAGACAATAATGGAAGTACATTTCTTTTTTCCTGTTGAATGAAGATGCACTGATTCAGCAATAATTGAAAGCTAAACACCTCTTAAACTTCTTCTAGGAGGAACTGCAAGAAATGACAGCAAAGCCATCTGTAAGTCATTAAGAGGAGAGAAACCTCTGTTGAGGCCCAGTCCCAGATCACAAAGGGAAGGCAGGGACAGCAGCTGGCCATCTCGAGTGTTGTACTTGGCATAAGCAAGCCACGTTGTGAGTTTTCCAAAGGTAGTTGTTACAAGACAATAGGGTTGTCTGATGTGGTCTAAGATTTCTTAATCAAAGGCTCTCTTCTAACAGCTTTTTCCCTTACAGTAGAACTGGTTTTAAAGGGCTTGTGTTATGAAAGGAGGACTGCATTTATGTTTCTGCTTTGTGACTGCCAGAGTCATCCAGTACTTTATTGTAGCACATTTTAGTTTTGCTGTAGCTGAGGTGCAGAACCCTGTATGTTTGCAAGCTTTTTTCTTCATGTAAGACGATAAACTTTGCTTGATCTTCCCTAGAATTGCACAAGCCTGCTCATGACTGCAGGATTAGTTTTCTGGTCCAGACCTCAGGCTCAATGAGCAAGATACAACTTTCTGAATAAAACACAATTTCTTGGATGAAATCTGCTGCTATGTGCACATGAGGACAGCTATGTAACTCCCTATGTAGTCAGAAAAAAAAAAAAAAAAAAAGGAAAGATATCAGTCTGCAGAGAGACGGAGAGATATGCCTCCTGCCAGGCACAAATGAATTAGAGTGAGCGCTGGCAGGCAGAATACTCCAGCACATATCTGCCCAAGAGCTGGAGGTTATATGAACTTCATTGCTCGAGGGAACACATATTTTGGTTACTGATCCTGTGTCACACCCAAGCAATGTAAATCTGAACCTTGCTCTTGGCTGAAATCTGAGAAACCTCTCCAGGCATTTCACTAAAATCCAGCTCTGCTAAAGGTGTGTGTGTGTGTGTGTATGGAAGAAATGTAATTAGAGTCTACTGTCTAATCAGAAGCTGGTTGTAAAATGTGCAACATCTGCATGCTGGATGGGAAGTGATGGAGGAATACCAAGCAGCAGCCCTGGAAAAGAGTGTGAAACTGTGCAGAGACATAGCAAGTAATAAATGAAATAAGAAGTCAGGGAGCAGTTAAAGGGCAAAGAGGGGCTGGGAGTTCAGGGCAGCAGTGGGAGAAAGGAAGTGGACAAGTGAGGTAGGAGGATGTCAGATGTGGCTGGGACCAGAGACTGCTTTGCTCTCCTTCTCACATTTGTTCTGGGTTACAGAGTCTGGTCATGGGTCAACAGGGCCCTCATCCTGTTTCCAGTTTAGTCAGAAATTTGGGCTAGGAAAGAGGTGAAGAGGCAAAGAACATATGGATTTAATCTTTAGAAAAGGAAGTAATTTAAATGTAAGGCGTGGACAACCTGAAGTATGCTGGTGGCATGGCTGGCATATCATGAACAGCGAAAAGTCTCAGAGCTGCATGTGTCAGGTAGACAAAGCAGAGAACAAAAATTGCTGAAAAAGGTGCAGGATTTAATTTCAGTGATATCCTAGACATAGCCTGCTTGAATGACAGCTCCATAACCCAGGAAAACCTGGAAACTGATGTTATATCTAGCACCTTCCACAACAGAGGATGCTAAGAAGAACAAGCTCCTGTGCTAGCTGGCTTCTGCAGAGTTAATTTGCTCAAAAAGCGGGGAGGGAGCAAGGAAGGGAGAGAGGGAGGTGGAAGAAAGGAAAGCCCTGAAAAAAATTGGCAAATTGGAGGTAACTTGTGGGAGGGGAAGAAAATGCAAAGAAGGAGACAAGTGATACATTTTGCCTACCATGCCTATTTTTTCATGGAAAATGAACATTTTTTTGGAAACGTTTGTACAAATCTTGTAGATTTTCTGCCATATGAGCATCTATCTAATAGCACTGGCAGATGAGATGTGATTGCTCTCGGTCAGAAGCTCCAGCCTAAGCAACTACATGGTGCAATATACCTGCATGGATCTGAGAAGCTCTGGACTTCCTTTGTATCTGTTTCATCGATGAGCAGCTATGCTTATTGTCAGTGTCCTGAAATCATTAAATTTACTGTGCATAGACTAATAAGCAAATACAACACATCCTGGGTGCACCACAGACACCAGTAGAGGAAATCCTGGAGACAAGTGTGGCAGCCCCACATAAAAATTATCTTCGAAGTGTTTTAATTTGCTCTAACTAGTTTTTACTATAGATGTTTGTTATTTGTGTCTGAAACTTTGTTAGAAACTGCAAAATGTAGGCATTTTGCTATTACCTTACCCCCTTTATACCACAGTAAAAGATGTACTGGAAGGTACAGAAGTAACTAGGACTCCCAATAGCAACCATGTGGCTTAGAAAGAGAAACATTAGATTAGCATCCTGACCCTTGAAGAAACAGGGAATTAAGCATGATGGAAGTTGCTTACAGCCTGGGAGAAACACACTTTCTTTCAGTGGGAACAAGAATTCCTCCTTCAGCTCACTGAGTACTCTGGGGTGGGAACAGTGCTTGTCCCACCATATTATGGACCTCCATACTTTCTTTTTAATGACACACAAGGTGGAAGCCTTGTTAAGGAAGTTCATGAAGTTTTCTGGTT
>NW_008586227.1:0-21500 GCF_000691845.1 Merops nubicus | reverse complement strand
TTGCAAGTTTCGTAAGACACTTTAACATGTTATCCTAGGCATGTCCCTCCAGCATGACCCAGACAAAAGATGATAGCAGGACCTCCTCACTATCCTGCTGTGCACAGCCTTTCTTAGATTTAAAAAATCCCTTTCAAACACACTTGAGGATCCTTTTCCCACTTCCCCAGGGCTGATTTTTGGCCAATGGGCAAACACCCTCTCAACTTGCTTTTACTGCAGCATTGGTGCTAGCTGTCAGCAGGAGCAACCTGCAGTGCAGGGAAGAGACAAGAGACCTGGCTGTAGCTCCCCACTCAGCTCCACACAGCAGCCTCCATCTGGTGTGAGGCTCCATTCATGCTGGGGGAAGCTCTTTGGCAACCTCTGAAAAACTCGAGCTGTCCGCAGCAGTCTTCTGGAGACACTGCATGCTGTGTTCTGAATTGACACAATTTTAATGCAAGCAGCCATCTTCAAAACTTGCACAGCAGGCTTGGCAGCAAGCAGCCCTGCATCCTTGAGCAGCTTGCCACAGTAGTACACTGATGGCTCCATGAGGCCTCTTGCCAATGTGGGTACACATGCAATTTGCTGTACATGGTTTCTAGACAAGACCAAGATCAAAACTACCAGTCAAAGGAGATCTCAAATAGGACAAATTACACATCCTCATAAGGACTATGAGACAGTAAAGGCTCTGTGCTGTCAGTACAGCTAGTTGCTAACAATAGTTGCAGTGTCAATGACAAACACTACGCTTTGCAAAGCAAAAAGTGCCATGGTGCCACAAAGTGTGAAGTGACTCTTGCAAATGCTGAGCAAGATGCTTCCTTTAGGACATGAATCATTTCAGGTTTCTGCTTTCAGATATAATTTTCCTTTGCTTTGTGCAACTGATACTGTCTGAATACCTGAAGAGAGACAGAAATCTGGAAAGAGAGATTATTTCTCAACATAGCAAACACTGTAGTTCCACACTTCCCTTGCATGTTCACCATCTCCAGTCTGAGACTATCCAGAGAACACTGATGTCCTTTACACATAAGAGCTTCTTAGGTGCTATCAAGCTATGAAATTCCCTTCTGAAGTTTCCTGTTAGTTATTTTGCAACATTTCATATTACCTTGTTATTTGTAGTACACAGGTAATAGAAGCTTAGTCCTGGATTTCAAAGTTAAGCCTGTGAGCTGGCCCATGGTTTCCCTAAACAGACCTTTGGAAATTAAGACTTATGTGGAAAAGATGAGAGAGATGGGTTTGTTTAGTCTGGAAATGAGGAGTTGAAAAGGCAAATGATAAGAGGTATGCCAAGACATCTACACAGAAGACAGTGACTGATTGGTTTCCTGGATCACAGGGAATAGGACATGCAGAAACTGGCTTATTTTGCAGCAAGACAAACTTAGGTCAAACATTATCTGAGCACTAGTATAATTAGTTAGAGAAATTGCTGAATTCCTTTCACCATCTAATATGTATTCTTTCAAATGCACAGATGTCTATAGGGTGTAGATACACCTGAAGCTGCCCCCAAACATGGAGGTGGGCTGAACATCTGAACTCTCGAAGCACCTTCCAACAATATGCTTCTATAATGTTGTCCTAAGAAAACATTACTGGGACAGCTTCTGAAACCTGCCAGTGTTGCAAGAAGGATGTTCCTAAACGTGCAGAGATTGAGTACTGAAAGGGTGGAGACTTTGGAGACCACGATACCCAAAACCAGTCAAGACAGACATCAGAGAGAGCACCAGCAGCACAGCAGCTTGTGGTACATGATGGTGGTGGAGCTAACTACAGGTGTGCCAAGCAGTAGGGTGCTGTTGACCTGCTCCTGTGAAGCCCACATGAGCCATGGCTTCCTCTGCCATGCCCATGCCCTGCGGCAGCTGGGCATAGCCAGTCAAGTGAGGAAAAGCAAGCTCCTCAGGAGGAGAAAGACTACTTTCTCCCTGCCTTGGCTGTCTTCAGGAGTCTGACCAAAGCTCCCACAAGTAGCCCTGAAGCCAGAGGAAACAAACCCTTTCCCTGTTCCTACTGTGCCACCATAGCTGTCCCATCCTTATCATGTGACACTCTCTGCTCCCCGCACAGACTCCACTTTGATCATTCCACCATTTCTTCATGTTCTGAGATCCTGTGAAGCCTTTGTGGAACAGCCCCAGGCATTTTCATTTCAAGAAGGCTCTAGAACCTATTGGGGTAGAAAGTCCTCAGGATTGCCCTGCTGTGGATGGCGCTGTGACTGTGTTGCCACAATGAGAAGTTATGGAGTACTATAGGTGACAAACACTACACAAAGACAAAATAATTCAAAGACTCAAACAATTTTGTGGTGCAGAACTTTTGCAGAAGCTTCTTGGAATTCTTTTTTTCCTGTGCTGATGGTGGCTGTGCATTTCCCAGTCTCCTACGGAACTGGAAAGTCCAAAATGCTCATGGAAAAGTTTTACTTGTGGTCTGTGACCAAGCCATAGGCATAAAGCAGTGGAAACATTGTGAGAGCACTCTACCCGTCAGCTTGGCAAAGAGTAGCAATATTTATTCATTTATTGCCTAGACTGGCTCAAGCATTTAAGCAGTAAGCACCAGGAGTTCTCAGACATTTATTTATAGCATTTTTTTTTTCTATTTCACAAACGTGAGAGCTTGTATTTGTGATTACCAGCATATATTTCTGCACTCTATACTGCTTCAATATTCACTAAACGAATCACTAAATAAAACTCCTTCCAAATTTCCAAATTAGTTTTTGCTTTCTGCCCATTGTAAATAAAAAGCTTAAAAAGGCTCTATCTTTGTTTTGGGGAATTTTTCACCAATGAAAATTGTTCATATGGTATGTAGATTATGTTGTGGTTTTGTTTTGCTTTGTTTTGTTTTGTTTTTAAATTTTTCATTATTCTCATGTTCAGTGGGCTTGAGTCTGAGCCTCAGCATTATTCTGTTGTCACAAATTGCATTTAATTAACTTGAAAGTTGTGAAACTTCGGTAGGTGTAAAAAAAGAGCCAATACTTTACATTTAGGGAGGAGTAAAAGGTTTTATAGTTTCTTTAGCTTGCCAAAGACTGTTTAGGATTACTGATGAATCCCAAAAAGGAAAATGAAAATAATTTATGCACAGTATTCCCGTCTGCTGAATTTGTGCTCAAGACATATTATAGCAGTGCTTTGCACTCACTGCAGTGCCAGATACAGATGAAGAGTGAAAGGATGGCATGAATGCAAATGGCAGTTTGAGCTAGTATTTATTTTTTAAAATTATGACTTTGAACCCTGAGTCTCCATTGCAATTTACTTGCTGTTGTGTGGTATCAGCCATTTTACACTCATGTTCTTGAGAAGGAGAGTTATACATTTTTTCTTTAAAAGTTAACAAGAAAAAATTAAAATTTTATCAGTAGCACATCACAATGAAATGTGTAATTTCTATAACGCGTTTATGGAGATGTTTGCTTTTTGGGTGGTCTTTCCAGATTCAGCTTCACATCTATTATGAATGAACAGCAGTCTCTCATTTAAGGCTTAGACGTTTAACCATATATGGGACTCACTGAAATGTGGGTGCTAGTTCAATGCTCACATGCAAAATTATGAATCTTTAAGCCTTTAAATGTGGATCCAGCTGTGGATTTCCTCTTGTCCTTACTATCTGTCAATTCAATGGTAATTTCAAGTTTAGAAATAGAGTTGAAGTCTCAGCAGCCATAGATTTATTATCAAGGCCTTTCAGGTAGTCCAGATACTTGGTTCCATCCAGCTTTTTTCATGCCCTCCTGGATTTATGTTATTACTAACTGTGCTCTCATGGCATTAAATAGCTCAGTTATTTCCTTGCCAACGTGTGCAACAGGGAGGAAAGGAGGATTTGCTGGTAGTGAAATAATTTTGAGAACATTTCTGAACACTATGAGGAATAAGAAGAGTAGGGTAGACCATTAAAGGAGAGTGGGGTGAAACCTGGATTATGCCATGGTTTTCCTTCACCTTTAGCTCAACTGAGCATGGCTGAAGCCTTCAGGAGTATTTTGACATCTTAATCTATCATACTATGATGATGACCATTCATAAAAGCCTATCAGACAACACACTGACAGGTATTCAGGTTTATCACAGGTTGGATCTGATAAATATTTCCTTATGCAACAGCATTAATGAGCCTTTTATCTTTCAAACCCATTTTACCATGGCTTAACACAAGCTATCCACACTATGCCACAGTTCCTCATGGCTCTCTCCCCTGTGCTTGAATTCTGTCCTCTCCTAATCTGGGGTAGAAGGTGGCACAGACAAAACAAGGTGCTGTAAGCAACCTCACTGCAGTATTAGCTCAACCAGCTAGTCTACATCTTGAGATGCAACTTAGAGGGTTTCCTTCTGTCTCTGGTGGTAGTCTTTCTTCTGCTTCCTCTGGAACTTCTTAGTGACAGATTTCAGAACTGACACGGTAGCGACATTATCGTCTCTACGTCCTTGCTTTAAAATATCCCTGCTTCTTTACTCAATGGGAAGCTATTAAAATACTGCCTTTGTCTAACTTTTAATGCATTAACTCCTTTTCCTGATTATTATTTTTCTTCAGTACTTGCCTTACCACTGCTACATTATTTTTACAGTTTTATGTATATTTTGGTCAAACATTAGGGTGATAATATTCAATGCTGGAAGTAATTGAGGATTTTGCCATTTGCTACAGAGGAACCAGGGTTTCATGTTTACCTTGAAACTTCATCAGATTGGACAGATTTTGAAAAAGGTAGAGGGTATTCTTTCTGGCCTTAATTAAATCTTTATAAGGCCATCATTTTTTTTTTTTTTTTCTGATTTTTTCATTCTTTTGAGCCCCTTATATGGGCATGTCTAAGTATTTTTCCTACGTCTTTAATTGTTTTTCCTAGTCCTGGGTCACAAGTTCTTTTTAATATTCACTTTGACACTTGCCTGCTTCATTCAGTCTGTATTGTCAAAGAACAGAGGTTGCCTGGAGCGATGCTCAGTGAGGTTGTGGTATCTCCATCCTTGCAGTTATTGAGAGCTTGACTAGGAGCAGCCCTTAAGAGCCTGCTCTTCATGGAGGTACACTAGATGATCTCCGTAGGTACCTGTCAACCTCAACCACTCTGTGATTCTACGAAAATACGGACAACAATTTCCCTTCCCTTCTGACAAGACTTTCTGTTACTTCCCACTTCTAGAATTCTTGCATGCTCACTGGAACTTCTCTGATGTTTTTTCCCTAAATTTCATTTGGCCTTTGATATTGTATTTATTTCCCTGTTCTAGCTGTGTAAGAAATGTTACGTACAAATTTAGACAACATAATTTCATTACTCTACTACTTGCTGTAAAAATGTTTGTTGTCCCATGAAATCTGAGCAGTTAGGCTGTACTAAGGGCTTTTGCATAGTTTTGGATTATTCCCCCAGTAAAAAGAACATGATTTCACGAGACAGAAATTTCTTTAACACAATCTAGTCTATTTACAATGAATACCAAGTCCCATTTTTATGGAAAAGAAGAGGCAGATGGAGACTATTTCCTTGCTCAAATTTTCCAAGTCTTCAGTCTTTCTCTTTTAGCACCTTGTCTAGGCCACACTTACTTTTCCTAGACTTTAATTTCTATCTGCTTTTGACAAAGCAGCCAGTTTCAACCAAAAAATGCCCAGTTCTGAACTCTCATCAGTTTGTGGAGACAGCTCCACCCGTGTTACTCAGCCTATGCTGAGACATTGCCCACATTTGGAACTCTGGCTTTGAGGGTGCCAGTTGTCTTTTTCTGGGTAGGAGCTCAACAGTTTCTTCCATTTAGCCAAAACGAAAAACAATTCACATATTCACAGCTTATAAACGTATTTGCTGGCATCTCTCCAGAACATCTTTGTGATTAGTGTATGAAAAAGGTAGGCTGACAGATATAAAGCTAATATTTAATTTAGCTCCAAAAGAGGTGTTCATAGCACTTTATTTTCCAATAGAAAAGTTAAACATTTCAATTCATGCGCAGCTGATGTATGAATACCACCTCTGACCCCCCAAAGCAAACAACCCCTCACAGCCAGTCATAAAAAAAACAAACAATGAAACACCCCCAAAACAAACAAACAACAACAAAACCAACCAACCAACCAAAAAAGCCCCACGTAAGACAGTGAGGGCCTGATTTTTGTTCTGCTTTTGTTGTGTGAATTAAAAAAATAGCACACACACTTCACAGATGAAAAGAGAAAAAATGTGATAATTAAACATTCTAGTTTGGCAATCAAGATTCTTAAAACCATGATGAGTGTCAACAGTTACAAGCTCTTTTGTACTGATATTGCAGCTTCCATCTCTGTGGAAATAGTTGTCATTATAGGCATTGTATTGAATCATGAAAGGGAAAAATGGACTCTGAAGAAAGATTGGTTTTCTCTCTGGAAAATTGCAGAGGTTTCCTTTTCTCCAAAATTGAATTAAAATAGCAAAAACACAGTTAGCTCAAAAGAGATCCCACTTTTGGAAACCAATCTTGCATTTCATGTAACTCTGGACTGACACCTCACCACAAGGTCTGCAATGCCAGAAAAGAGGTCTGTTGGTGTATTTTTCCAAGCAGAATGAAAATGCACTTCCAAATGACAGCTTTGCCTCCTTTTCACCACATATAACATATGTTCTGATCTTTAATAAGAAAATTCAAATTAGCCTATTATATTAATGGCAGACATTTATGTAGACCTTGCACCCCAAACATCTTTACTTTCACAATTATCCTGAACTATTTTCCAGAGTAGATATGCAATTTATTATTAATCTTTCCCACGTAATTCACTACATATGTAAAACATCACCAGAAGCTCCTTTTTTTCTTCAAGATGACTTTCCCTGCCTCTCCATGTTAGTTTGGCTATTCCAGCACTTCTAAAACACTCCATATGTTGATGAATAAGCCGTCATTTCCCACTTGTAATGAGATTACTCAGTCCTTGGAAGCAGATTTATTAGTTACAGTTATTTTGTGTCTAATCACAGCCTTACTTTCCCTAAAGAAAATGAACAGGCATGGATTGCATTTGAGAGCTTGGGGTCCTAAATATTTGGATTACATCTATGTAGACTGATATTTGGAAGGAAAGAGAAAGAAAACAATAAAAGGCAGAGGGGGAGGGTTTTTTACAAACCTAGGCTAATAAAGATGAAAATTCTGTCAATGGACTTTCTGCACATACCTTAGAGTTTTTACAGAGGCTGAATACACCTTCATCATGTATTTGTTCAGCGACGATGTCATCTGTTATGAATAACTGAATGGGTGGGAACAGAAAAATGCAACAGAGGCAATATGCTACAACAGTGGAATAAACAGGCCTTGTAGTAACTGTGGTGAGAGAGAGACTTTGTGTGAGGTAAAAACCACATTTCTGCCAGATGGCATGGGCAGCTGTCCTGGAGTAGGAAGGATATGATGGGACCCAGCTGTAAATCTTACTCTCTCAAGTACCACTTTGATCCCAGAACTATGCAAGAGAGAGTTTTAGGAAAACTAAAATATAGGTAATCTTACTCCTTTCCTTCATCCTCCAGGATGAAATTCAAATGGAAGATCCAGTCAGAGACTTCAGCTACAAAAGCATCTCGAAATGTTGGCTAAGGAGGGTTCTTTGAGCATTTGGAGAAATTCTTACGTAAGGGAGGTTTGGACCTGTAATTACCATGCACTGACTCACCTCCATCTAAGCCACAGCTTCATTTCCTACTGCCTCCTCCCCTTATCCTGTTTCATTATCACCTGTTCCTTCCAATGTTCCCTTTCTCCTTATTTTTCATTCTACTTAGTGTTTTCCTTCAAAGTATTGCCCCCTCCCTGACACTGTCATCAGTCTGAGGTCTGCTGCCACTCCAGGGGTCATGTTTGGGTTGTCAAATCCATTCATCGGTTTACCTATGTTGCCTGTTACAAGTACATATGTTTTGCAGTAATCTGCAGCTGTGATTCTTCCAGGGCTGCTTTCTGAGTTAATGCTGATGTATAGTTATTCTCCATTGCTAACACGTAAATAAAAAAGGAAACCAATCTTTTTTTTTTCAGTTCCAGAGTCCCCTTGGCTGTCTTGTTGTATGGCTAGTGCAGTTAGGTGTGATGAAATAATCGAAGAGATAATTTTCCAAGCATATTTATTAATGTGGATGCTAATTTTTCACATTTCCCTTCTCTCAATAGATTTGTTGTTGCAGGTTTTGGGAGTTAGTACAAAAAGTTATCATTTAGTTCATAATATCTTACTGGTTGGAAAGTAGTATACTTAAGTATAGGTGAATGTACTGTAAATATTTTTTAACCATGGGAACCTTGGTTTGATGATAACTCCTACAGAACAGTCTAGTGATCTTCTCAGTTTTCAAGTGAAGGATATGTTAACCTAAAGGTCCAGCCAATGGTATTGGGGTTTACAGGGCTCATTGGCTGAGGCACCTCACACAAGTGCCTCTGTCGCCGGGCTACATGAGAAAAGCAGTACAGTACTACACTGCTAAAATAACGTGCGACTGTAGTGCTTGGTATATTTTATACTATCACTTTGATCTTATACATTAGTATATTTTTTATTAGAACTGGGGAATGAATTTGAGAAAATGAACAGTTCTGGGCATCCTGCCAGACCCTAAGAAATTGTACCTTTTGGTTTGCCAAATAAAGGCCAAATTCAGCATAGGTGGAGAATGTTTGGAGGAGAGGTGCTTTTATGCATCTTAGGAATCAGAGAAGCCTCAAATCTGCTGTATTGTTGGTGCCTGTAGCACTGCCCTGCCCTATTATCAAACCTGCAGTATTCTGAGAAGCAGGGACTTTCAGAGAACTCTGGCATTTTATAGTCTCTACTTAGACCTGGACAAAGACACAAAACATGGTATAAGTATTCCAATTCTGGACTATCGGATGCTTATATGTTGAGTACTTAATGTGGCTTTTGCAATGCAGTATCTGCAAGTATCATGTGTTGTATATTTTTTTGTGGGCACTTTACTTCACAAAAGTTGCTAAGCATACAGTAGGAATAGTGATGCACTAAAATTGTATCTAACTTAATATAACAAAACTGTAATTAATATGCAGTTGTCAACAACCAGAACACTAAATATTAATTATTCCAAAGCATTTGATGTGAAAACAAAATTAGCCAAAATCAACTAAAATCACTACTGCCCTGTAGCAAGAGGAGCTGGAGGTTATCTGCATTTGTTCAAGGTTCCTTTCTTCCTTTTTCCACTCTACTAAAATTTCCACACCAAAATCTCTGGCATCAGTTTGCTAGTGGACCTCTGCTTGGTCACGTCATGCTTCTCAGCCCTGCTTTATCAATCCCTCTGAACCACAGACTCTCCTCTTATTGTTCCCCTTGCTTACCTATGTTCTCTCCCTTACTAATGCGCTGACTCAGTTATTATCCTACAGAAGTACTCCCTTATTTTTGTTGTCCTGTTCTGCTAGCATCTCTCTTACAGCTCTTTATTCCTATGTTTAGTTATATAAATTCTTATCCTTAGCAATATAAAATTATCGTATGTCACTGCTAGGTGATATTACTGTATTGCTTATTTGTGTTATGGTAAAACTGTACCACAGTGGTACTTGGTGCTTTGATCACAGGTCTTGAAACATTAATACAGGCATTGTGCATATATCCCAAGATGATTCCTACTCAAATAAATGTAAAAGTGTAAGAAAAGAGACAAAAAAAAAAAGGAAGGAAGGAAGGAAGGAAGGAAGGAAGGAAAGTAGGATGGACATGAGAACTGTAATGCCATATTGCATTATTCACTTGTCATTATTTCTTCACATTAAAGGACTACTAGCATCTTGAATAATAGAATCTAAGCTCCTTAATTTTTTTCTACACAACTTCTTAATTTTAGAGTCTCACAGCTGAAAATCCCAGGCTACGGCAATCAAATTTAACCTGCTACTTTCTTCCAAAAGCCAAACTGTGACAAAATTTTCCTTATGTAGCATTTGTGGCCAAATTCTTCTGCTTCTGGCATGTAAAACCCAAAGGTAAGGTAATTGATATAATTACTTTTAGTTACATACTCCAAACATCACCTGGGAAATAAACATTGCATCTCTCATATCTCACATATACTTAGTTAAAATAATATTCCCTGTAGAAACATGTCTACTTTCAGGGTGAAAATTGTTCCTAACAGCTAAATACTAATGAGAAACCAGTTGGAAATTATCCTGCAGCTGTGGCTGAGAAATTTGGTTTTCATACACATCTGTGGATATGGCAGATGGGAATTCCAGAGATTTCTGAAAACAATATTTTAGATTTGAATGACAGATGGTTTGTGTATTAATGTGAAGAACATGGGCTAAACTGAGTGGCATGTATGCTTTTTCTGATTAAACAGGAATATCAGCAGCTGTAGGATACATTCTTGGATTTGTTTTGGGAAAGGAGGGTTATCTTCTTTTAATTAGCAGTGACAGCGTGTAGAGAACACTGAAGAGATTTGCTCTGTGCCAAAAATCATAGGGCATATGGGGTCTGCACTTTGAGAAAGTGAAACAGAAATGCATTAAGGGCAAAGTTTACTAAGGGAACAAGACTATAGATTCATGAGATGGTGGTTGCAGTTGCAAAACCAACATGGGAAGTTAGCACCCTTCATGACTGCCTTTGGTTATTAATTCCTTTCCCGTGCCATCTCCTCAGTTGTAGTTACAGCTGGTCATAGTGTTAAGCTATGAAATAGCTCATTGAAACCACCATAAACAGCTCTTCAGAAAAGAGAAAATATCTTTTATTCTTCAGTTTGGGGGTGCAGAAAGTGAATGCAGATACATTCACAATAGTTTTCCTGTCACAGCCAGCTCTCTATCTGACTATAGATATAAAAAAGTCCACCAAGCAACCTACAGAAATTGCTTAAGTACCTCAGAATGTGCTTTGTCCGTGTAGAGAGAGAAATGATTTCTTGGCTGAAATGACTTCTTAAGTTTTATGCCAGAATGTAACTGTCATTTAGAAAAAGGTTTTCCAGTGTCTCTGGGAAACCCAGCCTTGTAGGTATGCTCTGAGAAAACAGGAGAGATACTGTGGAGACCAACAAGAAGTTAGAAGTTTAGTTGTTTGTTTGTTTGTTTGTTTGTTTGTTTTTAAAGAGTGGAAAGAAGGTTTTTTTTTAGAAAGAATGGAAGAAATATTTATGCTCCTCAGTTTGATAGGAATCAAGATTACTAATTTCTGGGACATTGCTTAAATCTTTGCTGAACCAGAAAGACTGAATTGAAGCTATCACTAAACCATTTTTAGTAGATTGGTGAAGCTATGAGGGGTCTGAGATCTCAGTGAGTGCAAGTACCACTGATAACATCACTCACGTTCTTGGGGAGATGAAGTTTTTCTTCTCCATCTCTGTGTTAAAAGGATACAGTAGCTCCTGGATGCTAAACAGAAAACAGTATCTGCTCCACACCTAGATTAGCATCCTCACTGGCTCCCCCAAAGAACTGGTAGGCGCCACATTACTATTTCTGTAGGTCGGCATGCTAGGCTGAATTGGGGAATCTGCTAATATCACAGGAACTAATCTAAACCTACTATTATTTAGGAAGCATACTGTAAGCTACAGCAATAGAATAATTACATTTCTGTATGTCCAATAATTTCTTCTATCTGAACTAAACAACAAATATTTCTGTTTGATAAGAGGGATACCTTGGCAAACTTATTTGTTGGTATTCTTATGTCAGTGTTTTTTAAAAAAAAAAATATTTCTTCATATAGTTTTGAAAGACTTGAGAAGGCTTTTGGCTTGGCAGTTTTTACTTTACAGCTTACAAAGATTGAAATGCATTTTAAAATGTCCTTATTTAAATGTCACTGAATAGTGTAAACTATGTGCCTGGGTGCCTGTGGCTATGTAGTCACAGAGCTACAGAAGGTGGGAATAAAGAAACCATGTGAGTAATGTTATTTAGAAATAACAGAGATTGGAATAATCAGTTTAAGGTAGAAGAATACTGCAGAAATTATGCAATTTATAGGTAGGCTAGTAGACTATCTGTCAGTAGGCAGCTGTGCACAAATCTGTGCAAATGTATGTGGTTAGTATCTTTATGACTAGCAAAACTTTATGACAAGAGGCACTAAAAAACAGGAAAGAAAATTTTACTGTTTTATTGATTGCAGCAAGAGTAATGTCCTCATATTTGCTTCACTTAATGGTTATAGAAAAAATAATTTTGGGATACTTGCAGATAAATTTCAAAATTATTCTCCTGATAGAAAGGTAGTACAACCAAATTGGATATTATTTCAGACATTGGCATTTTAAAGCAATATTTTAAGCCTAAACTAGTGAAGGGAAGTGATTTAGAGAAGTGGTTTTGGTATAATATGTGAAGTAATCAAGGAAGTTAGTAAATGCAAGAAGACAGAATACTATTGAGCAAACTAACTCTCCACTCCTCCAATCCATTCAGCAAGAATGGAACTTGTAGTTGACAGGAAAGGAAATGGTACTTGGTAGTATAAGTTCTAAATTAACGAAAAATACAGGAAGTAAATCAATAATGAATATGTGACTGTCTGCCTGTTTATGAATCCTTTCCTCATGTTCTCTCTGTTTTTCCCAGCTCTTGTACACTCCCTAGCACCATTGTTTAGAGACATTTTAATGGGATTTTAGACAGAATAAAGATCTCTGTCACTGAAATGCAATATTCTTCATGTGACAAATGTGTTTCAAGCACATCTTGGGTAATAGTTTTAATACTGGTATGTGTGAAAGAAGGCAGTAGATATGATTCCTCCTATGCTCCTGGAGAAATGAGGCAAGAGAGGTAAAGACTGGATTTTTCAGAGGAGATTATTTATGCTTTATTATTTATACATGCTTTTATTTAATTTGATATTCTTCACTTAACCATGTAGCATCCACAAGTCTTGTGAAGTCAGCTGGTAGTGGTAAAAGATTAGCAGCTTGGAAATACTTGAGTATCTAACAAGTCTCCACATTTAATACAATTTTTGAGTAAGAGACTGTGAGGCTTAACATAATGCAACAGAGGGCTTCTGGTGCCTTTAGAGGACACAATTCTCCACTAACAGCTTTTTTAATTTCTTCACACTTTGGAGACTGGTGCTCTGCCACATGACAGCTATTTCATCTTCCTCCTCCTCTTCGTTATCATTATCATTATCATCCTTCTGTGTCTCCTCCTCCTCCTCTTCTTCCTCCTTCTCTTCATGTCACAGTAACAGGTTCCTGGATTGGCTTGAGTGACAAAAATCTGTTTTCTGTCAGTGATTTAGTCCCTTCTGCCACCAGTGTTCCTATTTACTTAGACCAAATGTTTTAATATAGTGAGTCTAAATTCTGACTTTGCTAGTTTGAGACTGAGCAGAAAGGAATTCCTCAGTTACCAGCTTCTGCCTTTATACAAAGGCATTTTTCTTCTTCTCTTTTGATATATTAGCCTTTACATTTGTTTTTCAATGGTTTTCCATCAAAAGTCTCCTTCTTTTTGAGAACTTGCATTTCAGCAACTTCATATAAGTTCCTAAAAACAGCGGCAGACACCTCCCTTTTTATCTTCAGGATAAAAAAATCTGCAAACCCAACTGTTTGATGACAGTGCACATCTGAACCACAGTACTATTTAGCTTTTTTAAGAGCTGAAATGCTATATAAGTAGTGAGAACAGTACATTTTTTGTCTGGCTTTGGATAATACCAGGTTTACAAAGACCTTGTGCCTATGCTGCTGTCCTTACTGGACTTTCTGCCTTTATGTCTATGGACTGGCTTGAGGTCTGACTATTAATATGCAGGAATCAGCTGAAAGTTTAATTTGAAACAATCTTTTTGTGTAAAGATATAATGTTACTCCTTAGAGAGTGTTTTCTCATATGGTCTTCAAATTACAGCTGCTCAGACAAACTTCTGACATCTAAGTCATTCAAAACAATTAATATTGTACTCATGCAATTGAGGCACAAAATGTCTTTATACTTCATCAGGAAATTTTTTAAATCAATAAACAGACAGACAGAACATTCATAATTAAGGCTGCCAATTTGTCCTCAGTTCACATATTTTTTAAGCAAAATACTATGTTGTTATTCTGAAAAGAAAAAAAAGGTTATGCAATTAGATGTGAAGCCTGAGATAGATGCAAAGGAAACTGAAGCTGACTCTTCTGGAAAGACAGGTTTGGGGTTTTATACAGTGGTTGTCACTGCTGCTTGCATTCACCTCCTCTTGCAGACCCAAAAAAATAGCCTTGGCTTACTGTGAAAGAAGCAATTCTGTGCTGACGAGTCTTTTTGAACTATTTTTATTTTTTCTTCCAACAAGAATGAGACTTTAGTCTCCTTTTGAGCAGTAGACTCGGTCTCTTAGGTAAAAGTAGTGGTGCTATTATCTGGACTCCTTTCTTGGTAAGGAACAAATTGAACCTCTGATCATTATGCTTGGAACATAGCACAAACCTGAGAACTATTTTGCTGCATTAACTATTATTAATGCTCCTCCTCAGCTGAAGTAAGGAAAAAATGTTTGCCTTAAAGAGGTAACATTCATTTAAAGTCTACTCAACTTCAAGAAGTCTGTTTCAGACCCCTTCCATTTTTTATAGCTTTGCAATTTTTTTATTTCTTGTTTCTCTTCTCCTACAGTTGAAAAATGAAATTATCCCATTTCCCATAGCAACACAAAACAATGGAAAGTTGTCTGTGTATACACTGGAAAAGGTCAAAAGAAAAAATGACAGAGAACTCTGAATCACTGATCAGTATCAAAAGTACTTGGCATAAATGATGAAACAATTCACTTCATGTGACACCAGACCTAGAAGTGACAAAATGGGGCAGACCCCTAGACCTGTGGAGAGGCTAAGGTCTCCTGCTGGTAAACACATATGCAAAGCAAGGCCCCACTGGAAAAGAGGACAATATTCATCTCCATACTTCTGGCTTCAATTTACGTTCAGGTTTTTTTCTGGTTGTACAATTTCCTGACTGCAGTTATATCCATATTTATAGTCTTTTGTGCATAAATTGCATTATGCTGCTAAATATTTGAGCAACTGTCATAGTACTAATTGTATTATATGACTCTCTATAGTAGAAAGGAGTAAAACTGCCTTTCATTTACTTTCTGTTAATAGTTCCCAATTTTTTAGCTTTACTTGTATCTTGTCAGCTGTCTGTTCTTTAGTTAGTTTTAAGGGAACATACAGAATGTTAATAGAATTTTAGTAAAACCAAACACTGTTTTCTATTAAATAGAATTTAGTAAAATTTGTGAGTAAACTCACAATTTTCTTTTGTGTCTATTTACAAATTATGTTCATGCAGGTTCAGTAGGATTAACAGCAAAACATTCCAAAGAAAGTCTATAAAGATAGCATATTTGCAGTGCTAAAGGTGATAAGCCATGCATCTTACTGTCTGCAAGATTTATCAGCAGGTGTATAGTGTATTTCAGGAAATCATAAATGATTTGCAGCTTTCCATTTGGCTTTCCACATTCTTCAGATTTTGATTTTTTGGATGGCCTATGGATGTAGGCTATCCTTCTGAAATAGCTGTAAAAAAGCAGTTGGCACCTAGTAAAAATGGATGCAGATGCTTCCAAATTGCATGTTCCTAGTTGCCCGGAAGGTGTGAATTGGGCTCTAATCCTTTGGGTTCCTAGGTTGTACTTTGCTGCACACCAGAGAGCTAGGATGGTGGCTCAGGTGTCACAAGTGGCCACCTGCCATCACAACCGTGGGTTCAACAGCTTCATTTCATTCACCTTCTACAGGTGCAGCATTGGTTCAGGCAACCCCAGGCAGCCTGGCACGCATGGTGGATGAATGTACCCCCTGCATGTGTTAACAAGGGAGGCCCCAGCGTGGGGCATCAACACTGCCCCCATCTGAGCCTTGGACCAGACTTCCTCATTCACTCTGAACAGATAGGAAATAAATTTTTGGGGGGCATCTCTGGCTCTTACCTTTTCAACTTTCATCATTTTACCAAGTCTTTGAAAGAGGCTGGGGGAAAAAAATATGTGTAGCCAAATTTTCTCTAAAATAAAGTGCCACTAGTAGTAAGATACACCTTGTCAGTTCATATCTGTACCAGCAGTACACATCTGGAGTACTTAGATGTTACATACCTGGATGTAAATTCAATTCTTCACTCACAACACTTTTTTTAAACCATCACGGATGTGGTCACTGTAGTATGAATAATGATTCAACAGCACCTAATTAAAACAAAGAGAAACCATCTATTCAGTGGTGTACTGAGCTTCTAAGAATCATCAGTAAACTCCAGGAAAATGCCTTAATTATCAGATTCAAATGGTTTCCCATTGTATGAAACAGGCCAGACTTACATAGGATAGAGAGCAAATGACTCAGTACCAGTTCTGCAGAAAAGAATCTTGACATGAGTCAGCTTAATCATGCTACAGAAGAGAAAAAAAAAAAAAAAAAAAAAAAAAAAAAAAAAAAAAAAAAAAAAAAAAAAGGAGTCTCTGATGCATATAGGCAAATACTGCCTGTGAGACATACAAAATAATTTTTATAACCTACAGAAGAAGTCAGCATTGGGAAAGTATAAGCTGGAGTCTAGTTTTGGGCAGTGCTTTTTGGTAAAGATGTGGCCTATGTACAAAAACAGAAGACAACACTGTGAAAGATCAGAGCACAAGAAATCATGGCCTGTGAGGAAAAAGTGACAGGAGTGGGGGCTAAAAAAAGAAAGAGCTGCATAGAAAAAAGCCTGCAGACTACTGAGACTACAAGATGGACCATCTTGTCTCTTCTCTGGTTGTAGGAGAAGAGGGAATAAAAGGCTTTGCTGCAGCAGGAAAGCTTCAGGGTAGACTGCGGGGAAAAAACCTTTCCAAATGCTGGGAAAGGTCATCTCACTGCTCCTGGAGGTGACTGCCTGGAGATCTGTAGGAACTCTGTCACTAATTGCTCTAAGTGCCCTGGGCTTGGCAAGAGTGTCTCAGAAGGGCTTTGCTATAGCTCACCCTGTCTTTCAACTCCAAGTGGGAATGGGTGTCTTTGCATCCTTCCCAGCTGCAGAATTGCTTGCTGCTGTGGTTCTTACCTGTTAAACCAGAAATCATTGCACAAAAGACATGCATGGATGGTAAGTGATGGTGCTTTTTTGTTGAGGAAATAACATCAAAGAGTCAAGTATGAAAAATATTTTCTTATCTTTTCCATAGTTGGGAAGTCTGGAATATATTTTGATGCCTTGAACAGAAGGCTTTATGAGGTTGTTACAGACCCTGTAACTTCCTGCTCTGGAAGGGGGGTTGGACTCGGTGATCTCCAGGGGTCCCTTCCAACCCCTAACATTCTGTGTTTCTGATTCTTGTCCCCTTCTCATTATTTACTGTTGGCTGTTACGCTCAAGAAGCAGCCTTCAAGTTTGATCCATCAGACTTGTTAAGTAATGAGCAAACAGTACTGAGTTAAGGGCTCAGACAATATATCTAATAATAGGTGGTTTATGCTTTAGCTATTTCTTTTATTGGAGAACAAAGATACTCCCTACTAAGAGTTTTGACTCCATCCACTGTTCTTGGATGTCTGTACAAGGTGTATCATGAACTATGAATGTAGGTGTCAAGACCAGTATCTTACCTAGTATTTACTGTTAGTGGCTTGCTTAATATTTATGGCCATCCTATAATGTATAATTTTATTCCAGAATAATGAAAACAATAACTTATCTGGAGGATCCTAGAGATTGCTTGTCTCATTGAATCATATCCAAAATCTCCAAAAAAAAAAAATCGCACTGACAGTGAATAATGTCAGTGAGACTGATTCAAAGGCAGAAATGGACTGTTTTGGAAAGACAAGTTATTTGCCAAGAGTAAGTTACTGGAGTTCAGCAATTTTTGTTGTATTCTGCTTTCATCAACATACCTTTACTTTCATGAGTACTGCTAAGTGCAAAATAATGCCATCTTTCAAAAAGATCACATGGATAGAACATAAAGATCAGTCTTTCAAATGTGACCTAAATAAATGTAATTCTAATATTAATATATTAATATTTATTTATTATTATATTTTTAATATTAATTTACCATAGCTCCTAGTGACCTGAAATGACAGATAGGCCCTATTTCCTTTTTACTGGACAAACACCTGGTACTAGTTTAAGACTTCTAGTCAAATCTTTACAGCCTCAGACTTTCTACTACTTCAACCTTTCAGGTATCAGAAGTATGTTTTCTGGCATATAAAACTATTCTACTTGATACTTAGAAGTACTCCAAGTACTTAAAAAAGCTATAAGTGATATTATTAGCAAATACCAGCATTCCTCATGCTGCCAAGTACCCTTGTGCATTCTGTCTGTTGATTCACTAGCAGTGGCTGGGGCTCTTCCTGCTTGGATATTCTGCATGTGTAATAAAACTCATCAGGAACTAACACATAGCAGTATACTACATGCTATTTTCCAAGTATCCCTACCTACAAAATTTCTCTTGTGTGCATTAGATGAAGGAGTTTCCTAAGTCCTTTCACTTTAGGTATCTACTCAAATAAAAGTTTGTCAAAAGAACCTTTAAAATGTCTAAAAGAATTTGGAAAAAAGTTTGGGTATGAGGGAAAATGCTTATTTCTGATCATTGACACTTTGGAAAACATGTTTCTAAATGTTTTCTGCCATAATTATTGTTTACAAAGAACAACGTCAAGCCCCTATATATTAGAATATTTCTAATTCAGAATATCAGCCAGAATTTTCCCTCTGAACTATCTGGGAGAAAAAAAAAAAGTCTTATTTTTCAGTGTTTTGTCATAAAGCAAAAGAGGTGTAACTGGAGAAGAATAAAAATATCCTTGAGTAAATGCATTATAATAATATTATTCAAACTGGTTTTGTACCTCAGCCTATTAATTCTGGTAGTTTTCTCACGGCCTCTCATATAATCTATTTATACTATGTCTGTCTGAACAACATGTGACTGAGAGTGGTATTTGTTTTACTTTTACATCATACTGGAAAGAGTTCATTGCCTTCTTTTAAATAAGCATTTAGAACTTCCTGCTTCTAGTTAAAAAAAGAAGTTTTCTGTTAAATTATGTGTAAAGCATTATTTGTTAAAGCAAATTAAAATTTGTTAAATAAAGGAAGTAAATATTTGAGTAACAAACCCTATGAAAAAGAACTACATGGTGCATATCTAGTAACTAGATTTGCTACCAATTTACGAATGCCTGAGAGCCTTGTCCTTCCCACTGAGCCCATCCTAGATAAGCTACACAAGCTCTCTGACATGCCTGTGACAGCCTTTACTCTTCTGCCCTTGTCATACTCTGGGTAGCCCTAAAACAACACCAGGGTAGCCCAGCTGAAATATATAGGCAAAGCCCTGTCAGTAGTCAGTGAGCAGCCAGATTGCTTTTAGCAGTCCCTGTGTGACATACAAGCTTGAAAGGAATCTAGCACTTAAAGATATCATTCCAGTGTTCAAGCCACTCTACTGGTCATTTAGAAAATTTTAAAAAGTCATTTTTTAAATTAAGAAAATTTGAACATAGAACTTGAAATAACGTTTTTTCTAGAAGTAACTGAAGACATTTCTCAGCATGAGAGAAAGGAAGAAGTAGTATAACCCTGTGGGAGTGTTCAAGCCTACATATTTCTTAAGTCTGGTTGGTGAATAATGGGAAAAGATGTCAGAAAAATATATGTGCTAGGGGAGGAAATCTTTAAGTGATTAAGTCTGGCGAGCAATAGGCGTAGGCTGAATTTTAATCTTTTTCCATCTAGCATTCTCCTTCCTCCTTTTTATGTCTTTTTTCTTTTATTTGTCCTTTCAATTTATTTAATACTTTTATTCATTCACATTCAATCTTACATGAGTGATGTACTTTTTTTTCACAAGAGATGCTCATTCCTGGACATCACTTATTATTTAAAGCATTATGTGGTTGAGCATAAACTTTTTAGATATTCAAGGAAAACACATTTTTGCATACTGAAATGTCTTCCATTTGGTAACGTTTAGTACCAAATATAATTAATATAACTACTTTGCCTTTTCCATATCCATCCTCCATGAATGGATTTCAGAGGAAGGTGTCTGAATTGCACAGTCTCTTCAGTGCCAGAAAAAACTCTGCTGTCTCTATATGACTCTACAGTCCTGTTGAGCTGCAATTTTAAAGCTGCCTGGCTATTCTTCATGTCCACAAATCACATTGCTGTGTGTCCTAGTGTTAATATGTTCCCTCAGTAACTGTTGCATGTGAAATAGTTTGCTATAAAATTTACATTCACATTTTTATTGTACCAGTGAAGAGGAAAACCTGGGCTCAATGGTTTTGCAAATTTACTCCATAATTTCTTGGGACACACATGAAAATAAAAAATAATATTTTTTTTTTTTTACCAAAATAAATAAACCACAGGATTTCTCTGAAATATTATGTACTTGTCATGAAATATTTACAGATTATCTCTGCAAGTTAGAAAGAAATAAATTGGTCCTATTTAAATGGCTGCTGTAAATCTAGTTATAGTAGATTGACCATAGTCTTATATTAAATTTTAATCTGCAATATTGACACCAAACTGAAGAAATCTGAATTTGCAATCCCTCAAGGAAAACAGTGATTTTTGTGCATAACTTGTTTCACACAGTCTCAGAAAGACAGGCTGCTCCAGACGTTTGAAGTAGATGTCCATTTTAATTCATTCTCTGTTAAATGTAGAACAGTGTTCAGAAATAACATCCAGATTATGCATACATTTTTGTTACTGATCTCCAAGACACAATGGAGTTTGGCTGCAGTCTGATCAGAGCTGCTTTTGCTGAGGTCTGCTTGCATTGACTGACGTGATCACAAAATCAGTACAAAAGAATAGACAAAAGCAACCAAACTAAAATGTTAATACCACTAGTTTTAGGACAGTTTTCAGACTTTTGGCACTGGTATTCACTGTCAACCCTGAAGAGAGTATTTAGACTAGCTTTTCAACAGCTGATCTCATGTTTGTTCATTCAGGCAATCCTGAAGTCTACAGAAAAGCCGGGAGTTCAAGATGGTCAGTTTTTACACTGTTGGAACCAGAATATGGTGTGTCAATGCTTCCTTCTTGTTTCAGAATATGTATTCACCTTAGTTTTCAGAGAAGCTGTTGCTTTTGATTTGTGAACTGTTTTTTTGGATTCTGAAGCAGAAGAATTATCCACTGCTTATAGATCTTGTTTCATTGCTGTAAGTCAGGTAGGTAAACACTCTGAGAGAAGGTCAGGTGCTCAAACCACATCACAGTTCTTTAAAGTGTGATTAGAATGCAACCAAAATGCAGAAGTCCTTGACAAAATCAAGAACACTTTTGAAAGAATTTCAGTGTTATCATTCTTCCACAAAAGGAGAAACCAAGCAACAAGTTGTGATAAAGTAATATGTGATAATTTGTAATTTTCATGTGCTAGGTGGTATGGCGGCTTTCTGTTGGATATGGTTTGCTTTTTATATATATATA